>NW_019725003.1:435411-460575 GCF_002891405.2 Cryptotermes secundus | reverse complement strand
CCCTTAAATACCTTAAATTCTACTCAAACACATTGCAACAAAGCTTGCAATTGGATAATCCTTATCTTTATCAATTTCCTCATTTTCTAAACTAACAAGCGATTGCTTCGTAGTAATCATGCGTTATAAAATAGACAAATCATCAACTTGTGACATGAATTCCAAATTCCATCCTTCAGTAACATTACTCATCTCTACATCCGCTGCTAGTTCTCCAATGTAGGAAGTTAATGTGGTTAGACTTCCACTTTACTCATACAATGTGTTTTCCCCATCCACATCCTATATCCTGCTGTGTGGTTACAGTGGTCAAGGCATATCCATGTACATTCATATAATTATGCAATCGATTCAAAGAAATTACTAATATCTAATCAATACATGTTTCTTAATATCTCTGTGTTTATCACATAACATCATTACATATATATGTATATCAGGCAAAGCCGTCTCATAACAGTATACCCATGCTGTATTTCTCAGAAGGTTTGTTTCATTGTAGCATTTTCCTGAGAGACCACTGATTCTTACGTATGATTTGGCGTTCGTATGACCGAATTATTGGAAAGTTAATTTGATAGTAATTCAAAGTTACGTATCTTAAAATTTCAGTAATTCCGTCATAGAAACGTCAGGTTTAGGTACCAATCAGCGGTCGCGCTCCGAAATGTTACGATTCAGTCGACCTTGTGAGAGAGAAGCCAGGTATATACACTTCTTAAAATTATTTTTAAAAATTTTGCCCCAAGAAACAGTTGCCATCAGCCATTGCAGCCATTCAGGATTGCCAGAAAATGCTCCTTGCCCTTATTCTTTCCCGTGTAACTGAGCTGTTGCTCCTTATGAACTCCCGCAGCCTGGCTCGTATAGTGAGTGGTCAATTTCACGCCCGGCCGCTTTATCCCCTGGGAAAACGCCCCCTGTACCCATGGGATAGGAGGTTGGGTAGGCCCCAGAACCGCTCTGGACGACATAGATAAGTGAAAATTCTCGCCCCGCCGGGACTCGAACTATGACACCTTTGTCGTCCAGCCCATAGCCAGTCATAATATAGACTGAGCTATCCCGGCAGTAGTATTTGATGCAGAACATAAAATATGGTTCTCTTTAACATCTAATTTTCTGCATTATTCTGTTAGATACCCTTTTTAGATGCAGGTATCTCCTTAAGACTTTGTTCTCGAAGACCAGCTGTATCTGAATGAGGTAGATACCATTATTTTGAATTTTGAGGCTGGAGTGTTGTGGCAGAATTGGTTCATCTTCTAGATTACGAGAACACGTAGAAATCCCCCAGTAATGATAGCTGCTACCCGGCCTGGTTCAGGGGGCAGCACTACCCAGCTGCTAGAGGCGTTACCTCTGGGCTAACGCGTTCAGAAATACTGCCTGAATAAGGGAACTCGACAGGCAGTTTGTGTGTTTGTACTCCAATTTCAGTGTGCTAGAGACATCACCTTGCATACGTATTGTGGAATATGGTTTGGGGAACCGAATAACAGCGTCGCTTTCTGACTTGATGCGAAAAGAACACGAGAGCTGCTGCTTTCGGAGCGAGTTTCAGTCCAATAAACTGTCACGTCTATTCCAGTTACTAATGAAATATCAGGAACTCAATTATTACATTCATTAATTATATCCTTCACATTGCTTCTGTCACGTCGCCTTGCATTAAGAGCGTCTTTTGTAAAGGGAAACAAAATTAAGCAGCGGAAGTAGCTCTGGAAATGTCTACTTACAGTTGCTGACTCGCATTTCCCATCTGGAGGAAGAGCGGTGTTGAAGCTGCCCTGACGCAAGTGTGAGTGATTTGTTTTGAGCTCGAGTGACCTGTTTTATCAGGCCAGGGAAGTCAGCTTCCAGTTTGACGAAACAAGGAAGAGTAACACTATTCTAATGCAGGCATGTGTTATGAAGGTAGATATATGAAAAAGATGGAGGTAAATCTTAACGCATTTGTAAAATCAGTGGGTTTCCTGCAGCTTTCTCCTCGGAAAGACGTCCTTGGACGTACTGCTTAGGACTCTGAGGAGGCATCATAGCCAGTATGAACGATGCGAAGAGAATAGGAAAGTCGATATAATTGTCCGGAATCAAACATCGGTTGTACATTCTGTAGCCAGTCATCCAGACTTATTTGTTCAAGGGAGTAAATTTGTCACGTGTAGCATCCGTTTATTTGGTTCTCTTCTGTAATGTGAGAATTAATAGAAAGTTGCAGAAAATTGCATAATGAGGAGTTTCATAATTTGTACTCTTCGCGAAATATAGTTGAAATGTTCAAATAAAGGGGGATGAGGTGGACAGAACATGTAACGCGCATGGTGATAGATGAATGTATATAAGGTTTTGATGGAAAAGCCGGAAGGAAAGAGGGCACTAGGAAGACCAAAACATAAATGGGAAGATAATATTGTGACGAATTTGATCAACGCGTTGCCGGGCAACAGTTCTGTAAACACGCTCCAACACACAGTAGAGGAAGCTGTATTTTCTGTAGATCCGACAGACGCGCCAATAGGCTGATTGGTTAGCGATCACGTGATATGTGTTTACTTTAGGTCCATGTCCGTTCTGCAGCTATATAACGAGAGCCGTGAGCTGTGAGTTCAGAGAAAATTGGAACTAGGAATACAAAATGATTAGAAGTCGGCCTGTGAAGAGTTAACGTGTGATCGGAAATTTTTATTTATGTGTAATATTTGGAGTGTGTAGTTCATTGAGACTGTTATAGTTCTTGTGTGATAAATCCACGAAGACTAGTGCAGATAGAGTGAAGAGATTAGTGTGGAGTAATTGTAAATTGTGTAAAGCAACAATAATGTAATACTGTAATTAATTGTACGATCTGTAGGTTGTTAATAAATCCAATTACCAATCAGTATTTAGTCACTGTGACACACGACAATATTAAAATGGATCTTAAACAGGACGGTGTTGTAGGGACTTTATTTATTTAGTTCAAGATACGGACCAGGGGCAGGCCCTTGTGAACATAGCCATGAATCTTTCGCGTTCCATAACATATTGTGAAATCCTTAAGCAGCTGAGCGACTGGTGGCTTCTCAAGAAGGACTCAGTTCCACGGAGTTAGGTATTAAATCAGTTCTGTAATGAATCTTAGCATCTATTCCTCACTTACTGTTCCCCAGTAGAAGAGCAAATAGCGATTATTCTGTGACGCTATATTCTTATTTGGTTTCCCTGGAAAACGGCATCAACGAAAATTGCTCACGTTTTGGAAGCATGTTGCCACGAAACTTCCTGTTTCTGCATTGGACACGACTGGCGTTATTTCGCCCTTTCACCGAGTTAGTGTCAGTAAAGAATGAAATTAGGTGTGGGAGCAGAGCGCCTCAGGTACCATAATGTGCATAAGAGATTTAACGAAGACCTGTCAGCTGCTTCCGAAGTTAAGCGGATAAACGGATAAACATGCAAATATAAATCTTCTACGCGTTGGCCTCTCACTCTATACGCCCGAGCAGTTCTGACGAAGTGGAATATCTGCTTTAAGAACGTCACCTACTGCTGTTTGTATTATTTGAAGAATGGCAATGTATTGTCCCTGCGACAACTCCTTAAAGCCAAAATATATTGTGCCAACACTATTTTATTCGCTTAAGGATGATGAATGACCTGTTGACAGGCGGAAAAATTTCTGTGATAAGATGTGCGCTGAGTGTGACGTAGAACTATTGACGGATGGGAAGGAAAACGTCGGAGCTGCTTCGTTCTCTCGAATTTATATAAGGAGATTAATGTGGTGACGAAACGTCAGGGAGGGACTGCCTTGCCAGCGCTTGTACTTAAGTTTATACAACATGCGACGAAGAGAAGGCATCTGCCATTTTGATATAGTACGTCAATTCTGTGAGAAACTGAGGTCATTTGTACTCATTTTCAGCGAAATGAGCCGACATCTCGTAAATGCTAAGCACTCTTCATTAATCTCGAGATGTCACACCGATGCAGTGGGCAGCGCGAGGGTTGAGAGGAACAGCGTTGGTTGTTACATTTGTTTTCTTGTCCTGTCTTTGTGCTTCCTGAACTTAGGCCCATGTAGCCTGTTCCGTCTTCTCTCATCCAGGAATCTGTTCTTCTATGTCTTTCTAGAGAGCTTCATAACGTGTACTCTTCTCCAAGTATAATTAGAATGATCAAGCCAAGGAGGATGAAACGGACAAGGCATGTAGCACGAATGGGGGAGACGAATGAATACAGGATATTGGTGGGAAAGCCAGAAGGAAAGAGACTAACAGGGAAGGCCAAGGCGTAGGTGGGTGAACAATATTAAAATGAATCTTAGAGAGATAGAATGTGATGCTATGGATTGGATTTATCTGGCTGAGGATAGGGACCAGTTGAGGGCTCTTGTGCACACGGTAATGAACCTTCGGGTTCCATAAAATGCTGGGAAATTCTTGAGCAGCTGCAGATTTGGCTTCTCCTCAAGAAGGGCTCAGCTCCATAAGTAAGTAAGTAAATGTCTTTCTGGAACGATCTCTGATTAGAGTTGAGATAACAACGCTTTATAGTCCGCTGGAATCAACCTAAGTTTCGGATAAACATGTTACCTCCATCTTCATTTCTCAGAAATGAGCCGGGAAAGCGGAATCTTTATAGCAACAGACTATGGGCTTGACGGCCGTGGTTCGATTCCCAGCAGAGACAAGAGACTTTCTCTACTCTATGGCGTCTAGATCGGTTCTGGAGCCCAACAACCTCCAATTCAAATGGGCACCGGGGTTAAAGCGTCCGGGACGTGAAGCTGACGACGTCATCTATTGCCGAGGTTGAGAATGGTGGAGATACACCATACGTCCTCGCGGCGTGATGCTTAACAAATTAACACCTTACGAATCATTTAGTGAAAGTTCTGAAATTCAACATTTTTTACTCCGTTGGTCTCGCTAGCAGTGCGTGCTGAAAGAAGAGTATGAATTTTCCTGAACTGAAGCAAGTCACTTCAATGTGAAGGTGCTGATATATCGTACGAGAGATCTAATTATTGATTTCGTGTTGGACATGGCCATTGTTTCGGACAAGGCAGCTGGATTGCAGTCATCGCTGCCTTTATTTGTCTAGGACCGAGGAAGACGCCACTGAGTGTAGCCGTGTCTGGGGATACATAAGCTCTACTGAACGGCTGCAGTTTATGAAGCTTTGCAGTAAGGCCTAAAGAAATACCAGTTCGGCGGATATGCAGACATTTATGACTTCACGAGAGCGATACTAGATTAAAAATTCAGGTGTATGGTCCTAAAAAATGTATGTTCTCTGTTAAAATCAGCACGCTTTGGACATAAATTTGGCACAAGTGGATAATGTAAGGAGCAATTTTCAGTTTTAGGAAAGTACCTGACGTAAATGAAATTATAAGATATGACGGTTCTTATAATGTGGAAGTTTTGGTCAGGTAATTTTCTTTAAATTAAAATAAATATTGAGATTTTGAGAAATTGTATTCAGCTTCATGATAACCGCGACACTTGGGCCCTTGAGCTACCTAGAAGTGGACTGATATTAAAGTAAACTTTTGCTCATGAAAGTTCACTAACCAAAGTCAGAAATCTGGCACCCTGAAGTCTCTGAATGCCGTCTGACATAGTAAAGAAGCCTAATCGGTGTACGGCTCCTGAGTTCTTAACGCTTCCAATTTTGAATTTTCATGATTTTTTAGATTATTAATGCATTTAGTTCCTGAGAGAGTAAGGGCTGTATATTCATGATTAAACTGAGCAAAATGCAAATAGAAATTAAAGGAAAGCTATTCTCTTTTGCATTTCCTATGTTGTACTAATAATGTTTCAAACGTATCTTTGTTTTCTCTACTCCACGGAATGTAAAGATAAAGACATTAAGAAACAAGGCGACGAATGAGAGGTTAGTAGTTGTACTACACAGCATCCTGTTGCATTACTCTTAATATTCAGTGGATAAACGTTTCCACCGTCCAAATGTAACGTTTCTATTCTTGCCTGTCTTACATGTACTGCTGTACAACAGGTTTCTGCCTCACACGGCAATTTTCAGGCGTAGTTCTCTAAGTAAAACTGTTGCACGGCCACTTTGATTTAGTCATGTGTGGCGCGCGTTGTTATTTTCAGTATAAATCCATAAAGTGCTTATTCCTGTTGATTGCTAGCAGCACGCATTGCGAACTGTGTGCTAATATTGTTGTCAGGAATGTCTTATATATTAAGTGTTATTTTTGCGTTTTATATCTTACGTGTATTTAGGTTTCTTTTCCGTTGATGTGCTGATGTCGCTTCTTATTGAGTTATTCTGTGCGCTTAGTGATTGTGAGTGTTTTGTTTTGTTGGTTCAACACCCAGCTACACCAACACACCACCGAAAAAAATATAAGTACACTTAAGGTATATAAAACAATAGAACACTAACTCTTAATATACAGAGCGTCCTGGAGGAATGGTCAATATTCTTGGAGGTCACAGTGTCGGTCATTCTAAGCAAAAAGTAGTACGTATATGTGTACATGTGTTCTCTTCCGGAAGGTTTCCGAGATGGTGGAATTTTGTACTAAGTGAACTGCACCAGATTTGTCGCTTGAACAATTTATACCGGTACAAGAAACATTATGTAATATCTCTTTCTTATCAGCAATTTTGGAAATGTACAGTGAAATATCTCTACCTCGGAAACCTTTCGGAATAGGACACATGAATATACATATACACTCTCTTGCTTAGAATGACCGACACTATGAACTCACAGAATATTGACCTTTCCTCCTGGGACACTGTATAATACACTCCTGCCAAAAATATTAATACAATACAGTTATTAAAGATATCACACACACACACATCTGGCAATGTGCTCTGCTGGCAGTCAGCAGGCACCAACATTTTATGGATTTTGAAAGTAATACCGCGTTCCACACGCGACTTAATTGAAGTGATAGTGCAACAATTTTAGTAGAGTAACTATGCCTGAGGATGGCCGTGTGAGGTCGAAACCTGTTGTAGAAGATTGTACGTAGGATAGAAGACAAGAATAAAAACGTCGCATTGAACCTTGGAAACACGTACCCCCTGAATGTGGGAGATGAGGAAAGCGAAAAGTCTCAGAATCGACGAGGCAGGAATGAGAATTTTCAATCACGTGACCGGACGTTCGGAGCTTGGCCGAGGGAACGGAGGAAGCACGGCTATACGTGTATGTAAGAAAATTTAATGACTTTTAATATGCTTGACAAACTGGTGCATATCGAGAGAGGTGGAGAGAACGGGTGTAGAGAAGTAGTGAAGACAAATGATCCGAGGTAGCTAGGAAGGAATAAAAGCAAGGAGAGGTTAAAATCAAGCAAAATTTTATATGCTGGAACGGATGAACACTAGTTGTATGTTGGATTAAGAAAACTCACCGTATTGCGTTTTATAAAATTGAACGGTACTTTCAAAGTATGCCATTTTTTCAGATGCAGAGGGGCAATTTAGCATTTTAAATAACATATTTTAAATGACCAATAGCGATGTTAAAGAAAAACAGGTCTGGAGCGAACCTGGGTTCAGTAAAGAGTTATACCTTCTGCGATATAACGCCATGTAGTCCACTGAAAGTCAGCTGAAGTTTCGGAGGAACATGTCGCCTCCATCTGCAAGGCTGAGAAATAAGCCAAAAAAGACTCCGGCATGAAACATGTTCCTCCGAAACGTCTGTTGACTTTCACCGGACTAAGTGCCATTATACCCCAGAACCTCAGACCTCATCTACATTCAGTTGTGTATGGTTTCAGCGGACTGGTCTGGCTCCGGGTGTCCGCCTCCTGACATGGCGCTCAACGGCTCCGGGTTGCCCCGAACTGTGGCGGACCGTCACCGCTCCGACTACAGAACGGAGGTCACGGAGGTCAAGTTCTCGGGGCAGATCGGCCCGCTCGGGGAGAAGCGGCTTTGTAAGATCAAGTGTATTGGAGGCAACTGGGTCGGCCCCCTCTGCCAGAATCAGGAAGGTGAGTTCGGACACTCCAGAGGAACACGTGCCCATATGTACACAGTCGCCATTGTTTTAAAGCCCTCTCCATAATACATCACTAAATATAAATAAAACGATTTTTAGAAATGAGAATATTATCATGTATTAGTGGTAGCGTGATGAATACTAATGGGTTCTGGATTTGACGATTGGGCTTATTGGCACTTCTTTACAATTGCATTCAGTTCTGACAGCTTACAGCCAATTATTGTCTAGGACCCGCTCCATTCCTTGCTGGCCCAGCAGCGTGTTGCCTTCCACTGTGACGAATAACCAACGAAGAATTCCTGCTCACACCTTGAACTGCCTTGAAAGGCGTTTTCTCACGACTCTCTGTGAGGAATCTGTCACTGTTGTCTGAATCTCGGACTGGTCTCTAGTCTCTCGAATTCGGGACCTCTACTCTCTGGATAACTGCTAGGCGGCCCTTATAGAAGACACCACTTCGAACAGTTAATTGTGCCCTGTAATTCTGTCGGTTGTCGCGGGAATCTTGTGTTTAGCAACTTGTTACCCGGCTGTAATTTGCGCATCCGTTGCCACGGGAATGCGTGTTTACCAAACCGTTGTCCAGCAACAGCATTTTCCTCGTTGCCACGGAAGTGTGCTTATCTAAGCGTTGCTTAGCAGATGGCTATATTCCGACTTTCAGGCGTCATGTCACAACATAAAAACGACGACATAAATAAGCTAAAAGTAAAGTTGTCCCTGTGCACAACGAATTAAACGCTACGCTATGAAGGCGTAAGGGGGAGTGAAGCTAGGAAAGATAATTACGTAAATAAATAAATAAATAAAGATTAAGAATATCAATGACGATCAAGTATACAAATCAACAGATAAATAAGAAAGCAGACTCTTGTATGGATTAGTGCACGATGTTGTCAGTAGCTGGACTTTATAGCATGGAATGGTACGGTGGCTGATGAATGATGGATTGGAAAGGGTTTCGACGGAATCCATCATGGTCTAATCGAAGTACTACCAGTATCTTTGCATTTGTCTGAAAGGACTGAGTAAAACGACGAAACCCTACAAAGGTAAATGATCAGATGTTAATTATGTGTGATAAATAAATAATTATAGAGGTAGTAAGTAAATATATATTGTCACATTCATGAGTGTTACTATAGACGGTGTTTTTGACTGAAGACTTTTATTTATTGACCACTTCAACACGCGACTCGTGACAGCACTTAATTATGGCGTCGTCGCTGATCTCCACACTTTGCAAATCACTAAAGCTCACACTAAGTTTCTTCCGGTTTTTGTGTCTTCACCTGTCGTTTCCTGGTAACTGCTTCTAACACTGGAAATTCTTTAGATTCGGTACTCACTTACATGCTCTCAACTGCACCGACTAAAACTTCTCTTCACAGACTCCCTTACAACTCTCTCACTCAGCTAGTGTCTTCATTGTAGAAGCCCTTGTCAGGGACCCCGTAGAAAACACCGTTTCCAACAGTTCCTCTGTTATTGCTCGTGAAATCGTTGCCGTGGGAATACGTTTCGCGGTCGTTACCTAGTAACGGGTCAACACGCTACAGTATAAATAAGTAGATGGAATCGCAGTGAAGACCAGTATGGGAGTGGAGATAGAATTCCTCACATTCTCAGTATCTGGGCAAATTTTAAGAGAGGAGGCAGCTTGACGCTCTGGCCAGTTTCTCTTGGGAAACAGCCTTGGTATCCATTCAGTATGAGGCTCTGGAGGCTCCAAGGGCAGTGTGAATAAAATGATGAGTTGACAAATTCCCTGTCTCTTCAGGGTCATTCCATGTGAAATCATCCGAAAGGTCGCTCACCATTTTTAAAAAAATTCAAAATTTGTACACTTATTTCTACATATTTTCACACCTCAAATTTTTTTTAAAAAATTGTGATCCGCTCGGTTCTCCCGGTACACCCGTTTTTATAATGCGAAAACAAATCTTTTCGCCTGAAATGGAGGTTTGCGTTATCTCCCATGTCTCGATAACTATTGAAGCTAGAGACTCCAATAAGAAACCAATTTGTTCCTCATGATATTGACTATAAATCTTATTATTACAAGATTTTACTTAACTCACTTTCTGTAGGTGTAATTAAGCTTGAAACTTACTTATCGATTTTGAAAAAAGAAACGCTATTTTTCACCTTCAAAAACCAATGGGAGGGGGAAAGTATCAGATCTGTGGTTTCTACCCTTTGTTTTCTCCTACATGAAGAATATAATCACATAGTTTTGAACACCATACCTATTTTCTAAAATTTTCCAGGAGCTTCCAAACTTTGCTCTGGGCCCAAAATCGGCCGTAAATTTTATCATCTCATATCTCCGGTGGAGAAGCTTCGAAAAATTTGAAATTCATAGCAAATAGTGCACTATGCTAGAGCAACTTGAAGTTAAAATTACAACTTTTATATTCAACTATTAGCGAAGTTGTTGGCACTTTGGATTTTACCAAAAAAAACCAATACCTCAACAATTGGCTTACCTGCATCCAATGGTATTAGTCCGNCTATTTTCTAAAATTTTCCAGGAGCTTCCAAACTTTGCTCTGGGCCCAAAATCGGCCGTAAATTTTATCATCTCATATCTCCGGTGGAGAAGCTTCGAAAAATTTGAAATTCATAGCAAATAGTGCACTATGCTAGAGCAACTTGAAGTTAAAATTACAACTTTTATATTCAACTATTAGCGAAGTTGTTGGCACTTTGGATTTTACCAAAAAAAACCAATACCTCAACAATTGGCTTACCTGCATCCAATGGTATTAGTCCGTTGTGTACTCCGATGAATATTTTCCAGTTTGTTTGAAAGTACACGTAGTTCCGTAAGTGTCCACTATCACGAATTCTTCGAAATCATCGGACTTGGATGTTTTATAACACCTGACCGTGTTTTCCTCCAGATGGACGACCCGGTGTTTTTCTCTTGTGTGGAGCACAGTTTTGCACTTTTGGAACATCCTTTTTAGAATGATTTCATTTCTTGCAACTTCCTCTTTTGGCACAAAAAAGTAAACTATTCCTGGGATATTTTCTGTGCAGAATATTTACAGTTCTAGCGGGCACACGATTTGATTAAAATGAGTTCTTTGAAGACTGGCTTTCGCTGCTTGCCTCTTCGTGGTGCTGCCAATGCCGTCACAGGCATTCTTCCCGTGCGAGGTGGCAAAGAAGTTCCATTCTGCTTCAAGTCCGAAGTCTTCATAGTGATGACATAAATTGAAAAGATTCTTTTTGTTTTTATATTGGCTTCCAGCGCCTTCTCTGAAATAAATAACTTTCCTGACTGAAGGCACATTTCCTTTTACATCGGCGATAAGAAATTTTTGGAACACAAACTGTGGCTCTATCGTGCTTTACATGACCACTGATTATACACAAGCTTGGGCATTTTCTTATAGTGTCCGCCTTGTAGTAATACACAAAAGTGAAGTGTAGCCTGTTGATTTACCCAGTGGAAACTTTGAATCTCGTCTTGAACGAGAAACGAACAATTTTCTGCAAAATCTGTAAAATTTAAAGTGCCCACAACTTCGCTATTACTTGAATATCAAAGTTGTAATTTTAACTCCAAGTTACTCTAGAATAGAGCATTATTTGCTATGAATTTCAAATTTTTCGAAGCTTCTCCACCGGAGATATGAGATGTTAAAAATGGCCGATTTGGGGCCCAGAGCAAAGTTTGAAAACTCCTGGAAAATTCTGGAAACTAGGTATGGTGTTCAAAACTATGTGATTATATTCTTCATGTGGGAGAAAACAAAGGGTAGAAACCACAGATCTGATACTTTCCCCTTCCCATTGGTTTTTGAAGGTGAAAAATAGCTTTTTTCTCAAAATCGATAGGTATGTTTCGAGCTTAATTAGACCTAGAAGAAGTGAGTTGAGTGAAACCTAATAATAATATGATTTATAGTCCATATCATGAGGAACAAATTGGTTTCTTATTGAAGTCTCTAGCTTCACTAGTTATCGAGATATGGGAGATAACGCAAACCTCCATTTCAGGCGAAAAGACGTTTTTTTCGCATTATAAAAACGGGTGTACCGGGAGAACCGAGCGGATCACAAGTTTTTAAACATTTTTCTTGAGGTGCGAAAATAAGTACAAATAAGTATACACATTTTGAATTTTTTTAAAAATGGTGTGCGACGTTTCTGGATGATTTCACATGGAATGACCCATCAAGGAAATGAACCTCGTTCCTCTAGCCCGTAAAAGTCTTTAAGTACTCAGATAAGCAAATAACCGAATAAACGATTGGGCAAATGATCGGTTCAACGAATAGGTAAATAAGCGACTAAATAGGCCTGCATCTGATACAAGCGCGACTGTCAGTGCAGCCTGGATCGCATTCATTGCCCCAGTCGAGTATCCACACTCTTTATTTGAATGTCGCTGAAGTTTATCGATTTCCGTTTTAGCCCACGGCCCACACTAATGCAGCAAGCGCTGAAAGCACTCGTGTCTAGCCCCGTTCATTTTAGAGTTGAGAAGGTCTGGACCGGTCTGGACTGTGTAGGTTTTGATGTCACCCATCACACTTGGAACACGGTTGCATGTCAAGTTTTCCTCAACACACCACATAAATTTGCGTGGTTGACATGCCACAATAAAAGTGCATACTTTTCAAACAGCCGTTAGCACACAAAATTCAGACACTAATGTTCCCTCACATCAGACATTGACACAGTTTGCGTGCTATAATTAGAAAGTGAGGCCGCCCCATAGCTCAGGCGGTTAGTCACCCGTTTCATATCGCGGCGGCCCGGGTTCTAACGCAGGTCAGGTCATGTGGGATTTATGGTGGACAAAGTGGCACTGCGGTATTTTGGTTTCCCCTGCCAATCTTATTCCACCAGTTGCTCCCCTATCACCACCATCTATCATGTGGGGCTGGTACAGTAGGTCAGTAGTGGCCGCAGTACCAAGTAGACTCAGTCTCGTCCCACTAAGAATAGTAAAGAAAATACTCGATTTGAAAGTAGAACATGGTTTCTCACGCTAATGGAAAAATGGATGATGTTTCTGAACCGAATGCTGAAGAGAATATTTGGACCCAGAAGCGGGGAGGTATTGGTTGAATGGGGAAACCCCAATAATGAAAAGCTTCATAATTTATTTCGATCCTTCACCAAATATTTATTAAGGTGATCAAGTGAATTTATTTATTACAGTGTAGTTCATTTAACGACGCTCTCGTAGCTCGGATTGTGTGGAGTGGAATGATTAAATTCGATATTATGTGCATGGACAGGACGGTGACCTGGTGATCGCATGGAGGAGGCTGAAGTGGGCGAGCTTTAGCATAGGTCTGCACATGAGGAAATGAAGTCCATACAAAGCTTCAGTCGGTACGTGAAGAGAAGAGGCAACTTGATAGACTTAGGAATAGATGCGAGGTTGATATTAAAATGGATTTTGAAGAAGTAACATGAGAACTTATGGACTTCATTGAATTTCATTGCCAGGCTTTTGTGAAGACGGCCATGAAACTTCGGGTTCAATAGAAGGCAACAAATTTGTTGGTCAGCTGAAGGACTCGGCACCTTTTACCGAGAGGTTCCCCCTCTGTTTAACTTTTCCATTTTGATTCTGAACATAGCTGTCTGTTGGTGCGTGCTTAAAACTTTGGCTTAAGCCACATTTGGATGCAGTTAGCAGCAGAAATTAAATTAACTTTTCTGCTCGTCCGACAGTGCAAGCCGCGACTTCATGGAATAGCGTAATTATTTTAAAAACGGAAAACATAAAATCTCCTTAAAGCAGAGCGCAAGTACCGTCACAGGCCGCCAGATGAAGACGAACATCCATATCGCAGTCTTCAGGGTTCTGGCGGCCTGAGGACATGGATGATGTTTGTCACGGGGATGGAACTAACGGTGGACATTAATACGTGTATAACTCATTCCATATTGCAGAGTTATTCTCTCAGATTGTCCTTATATTCGTCGCTCTTTATGGAACCGGAAGTTCCTTTGTCGTGATCTCAAGATTTCGGCAGAAGAAGCTGTTTTCATACCAAGTTTAACATTATCCTCGCATTTACCCATAGTTTTTTCGGATGATATCTTCTTTTCGAATTCTCTTAATAAATTTTGTATGCAAAAATATGAGGCTAACCCAGTAACAGGCCATGGAGGCCCATAGATTCGTGAGACGTTGAGGGTCCCACATTATCTAGACAGTCGGCTCACAGATGGCGGTAAGGTTGTCAGCCTTACGCGTCGGCCGCGCTTTACTCCCCAGGAAAATTATGTAATTAATTCCTGGTACTCATTTCTGTTAGAGGCTGGGTAAACCCCAGGGCCATAGTGCGGCTGGAATGATTAGATCAAATGAAAGAAATACACTCCATCGGGACTCAAACCCGCGACCTTCCGGCTTGTAGCATAGTGCCTCAACCAACTACGCTACCGAGTGCCCGAAATTTTATAGATCTATTCGTTTTTCATCCCCCCTGCATGCTAATAACAAACCTATTTGATTCCCGTCGGTTTAATCATTCTGCCTAATAGCATTTGGCGAAAGTTTCTTAGCTCCATGACAGTAACTGACCGCTTCCTTGTGTTCTTCAAAAACAGTATAACATGGACATATGTTTGTGTTTTGTGACTGTTTGATTTCAGGGGCACCAAAATGGGGAGCGTGTTGATTACTGCGGCGGAAACAAAATTGAAAGCATTCAGTTAAGAATATTCAATTTTCTTTTCTCTTGAAGACACAGTTTAAAAGCTGTGAGTTTCCCCGTGGGATGACTTTCTTCTGTAATAAAAAAATACCAATATGACAGTCGTCGATTACTGAATTGTAAATATGAAATTTGTGCTTTCTGTATAACATTTTTGTGATACACGATGTGGTGTCAAGTAAAAAAATAAATCAACTATTTCAGTGGATATTGCATAGGATTCGCCAAATTTAAATGAATATAAAATGCGGTACTTACTTACTTACTTACTCATGGAGCTGAGTCCTTCTGGAGGAGCCGCCAATTCTGCAGCTACTCAAGAATTTCCCAGCATTTTATGGTACCCGAAGGTTCGTTACCGTGTTCACAAGAGCCCTCCACTGGTCCCTATCCTGAGCCAGATCTATCCAATCCGTACCATCCCATCCTATCTCTCTAAGATCCATTCTAATATTGTCCACCCACCTACGCCTTGGTCTTCCCTGTGGTCTCTTTCCTTCTGGCTTTCCCACTAATATCTTATACGCATTCCTTGTCTCCCCCATTCGTGCTACATGACCTGCCCACCTCATCCTCCTTGACTTGATCATTCTAGTTATACTTAGAGAAGAGTACAAGTTATGAAGCTCTTCATTATGCAGTTTTCTTCAACCTCCTATCAGTTCATCTCTCTTCAGTCCAAATATTCTCCTCAACACCGTGTTCTCAAACACCCTCAGTCTATGTTCCTCCCTTAAAGTCAGAGACCAAGTTTCACAGCCATACAGATCCACAGGCAAAATTATATTTTTGTATATTCTAATTTTTATGTTTTTGGACAACAGACGAGAAGACAAAAGGTTCTGGACTGAATGGTAGCAAGCATTACCCGAGTTCAGTCTCCTCTCAATTTCCTCCTGAATCAGGTTTCGATCTGTTATCGTCGTTCTCAAATAAAATGCGGTAAAATATCAAACTTGTATGCATGAAAATTTTAAGAGCATATTTAATTGGAGGAATGCTTGTTGTCATCATGCTCACGCTCCCTGTCTCCTATTTAAAAATGTAATCAACAAAACATGCAAAATTATAAATTCCCCAGTTGTTTATATAGAAATGAAACTCGTGTTGCCGTAAGGAAAGAAACTTGAATAAAGATGTAGGAGGAAAGGATTCTCTGGAGTCTGTCTGGATGTAAGGGTGAGCACGTAACAGGAAGATGGGGGAAACTATATAAGGAAGAGCTTAAAAACTTGGACTCTTCACCAAATTATGTAAAGGCGATTCAATCAAAGAAGAGACAGACGAGGCGTGTTCACGCATGTGAGAGTTGAGAAATCTTGGAACGCGAAAGGACTCCACCACTTGGAAGGCAGAGGAGCAGGTGGAAAGAAAATATTAAAATTTGTTTAAAATATAATGTAAGTATGTGTCCTGGAGTTTATTCAACTAGCTCAAGATAAGGTCCAGTGGCGGGATTTCTGAACAATGTAATAACCAGGGCCCGGATTTTTATGACCTGAAAATATTTAAAAAATGACCTATAAAATGACCGAAAGAATCCAGAAAAATGACCTAAAGGAGAAAAGAAAGAACACTTCGCTTCCATGTTATTCACATTTCAGAAAACATATGAAGAAAAATTCCCTAAAATGGCCAAAAATGACAAGAAATGCCCTTAAAAGTAAAAAAAAAAAATACCCCCAAAATGAAAAAATGACCTTAAACTTTAAAATGTCAAAAAATGAAAAAAAATTACCTATAAACTTTACATTTCTCTAACCAGCAGCTCATATCCGAGATTTATATATTTAAGAGCATCGCATAGGATACAAGGAAAAAAAGATGACATGTCATCAAAATCCGGGCCCTGGTAATAATTTTAGATTGTACTCTTCTGGGTGGTGACGTCGCACAATGTTTTGGGTTCGTTACCGACATTTCGTAGGAATCTACTGCCGCCCTGACGATGGAGATAGCAAGTTAATACGAAATTTCGGTACACGTTTACGATGCTACACAGTTTCACAATCAGGAACATGAGGACGTAAAGCACCACTGCCGTAAGGACTTCATATCCCATGAAGGGAATGCATCTTCGGATTCCATTTTTTTCCTTTGGCGCTACAGCCCCAATTTGGGCCTTAGCCTACCTCCACGAAACTCTCCGTTTCACTTCGGTTTACTAGATCTTAAGACATTCGGCAGGACTCCTTGGGCGGGTGATCAGCTCATTTCATGATCTCTACCTGCACACAAACACAGAAAAACGCACATACACATACACACAAAAATTAAACATCCATGCCCTGAGTGGGATTCGAACCCACGATCCCGGCTTCCGAGCGAGCGAAGACAGTACATGCCTTAGACCGCTCGGCTACCGTGACCGGCCGGGTTCCATTAAAGGCGGGTAATATCTTGAACAGCTAGATAACTACCAGCGTGTTACAAATGACTGTGCTGCATGAAGTTATTTGTTATGTTTCTGCTGTCTATGTGTAGGTTATATAAAGACGACGTTAGTAAGTCGGACTCCATAAAATGCTCCGTGGTTTTAGTCCGCAAGCGAACTATACCGACCGAGCGACCGCCTCCTGTCGGCGAAATTAGCGCCAACTTTAGCGGATAGACGGTTTCACGTGGTCAGCGCAACGAATCCCCACGGCCGTTAATTTCCGGTTTATAGACCGGAGTATATTTCCTTGATATAGCTCCTCAGTTATCCTCACGAGGCTGAGTGGACCCCTTTCCAAACCCACTACTTCTCCAAAAAATCTGGTAGTAGCGGGAATCGAACCCGGACCTCCGAACCTGTAGCCAGGAAGTCTGACCACTAGACAACAGAGGCGGTCAACTTAGACTCCGTAGCGACGAACAATAGGGCTGTGAATAATGGATTGGTATTGATGTGGATGAAAGCGGTTGGGTGTGGCTCTCCTCGAGGGACCGTTGTGACATTTGACTGGAGGGACTGAGAGAATTTCAGTCCGAATAGTTGGTGTCCCAGCCGAGATTCGAACAATGCACCTCTTGAATAGAAACATAATATTCTTTGTGAATGTGTATATTTGTTAGTATGTAGGCCGTCATGCGTGTGAGTACCCTGTGACTGCGAATCCTACTTACAAATTAAACATTCAGCGAACATTACATGAAGTTTTAAGTGTAAAGTGACAGTTTTCTCGACGACGGTTATAATTAAATTACACTCATACATAGCAATAACGAGGCAAGTTCATGTTATAAAAACAAACAGCCTTCATCGCGGAAGTAATTACAAGATTCTCTCGCCTTCTTCTTCTTGAAATAGAAAATAAAGGCTTATGCAATGTAATGTATTCTGCACCATTTTATAAACATATTTTTCTAGGAAATTGTAGTTACATAACAAGGTAGCATATTCAGATCTACAGTAGGGTAATTATATA
The DNA here is from genome assembly GCF_002891405.2 of Cryptotermes secundus. Classification (NCBI taxonomy): domain Eukaryota; kingdom Metazoa; phylum Arthropoda; class Insecta; order Blattodea; family Kalotermitidae; genus Cryptotermes; species Cryptotermes secundus. The sequence continues at coordinate 442,481 of NW_019725003.1, read as the reverse complement.
TGTATATAAAATACGATATGATTTATGATTATGTATGTTATGTCATGGTGGTCTGTTCTTTCGTCCGCACATGGTACGACATAAACTGGGCAGATTTCGATAAAATTTTGTATAGGGACTACACTGAATTCCTTCGGCTCGAATTTAATTTTGATTCATGTCGGTGAGATTTAACCCTAGTAGAATTTCAAAATGAATTTAATCGGCATTGAGGAAAATATCTCCGCGTCAAACCTCATTTTTACATATCATAAAATGTAGACTTGCCTAGGACCCACAAAATTTTACTTGAAATGTTCAGCGATGTGCTGAAAATTTAAACGAGTACGGGAACAGATAATCTTTTAGTGTGAAAACCGAGATTAAGGGCCGTTGGTATCCGTTTCGCTAACCACGTGACACCCTCTATCCGCAAAATTTGGCACTAACTTCTTCTACAAGCGGCAGTCGCTCGGTCGGTATAGTTCGCTTGCGGACTGCAGGCCACGGAGTTTGTTATTAACAGATTTTAACGGTGTCCATTCTGAACTGATTCTCATCACACGTTTTCTTCATAATATATATCTTTCATAATATTATATTTGAACATCCTGTTGCATTGAGGTGCCATTTATAGTCTATTATTTCCCGTTATAATGCAACAAATTCACAACACTGATTCACATTTAATCCCATACAATGATCGTTAAATGTATAAAATGTTATTAAAATTATTGAACTCTTAAAATATATATGCATTATCAGAATGATACTCATTTCGGCCATATACTTACTTACTCATGGAGCTGAGCCCTTCTGGAGGACCCGCCAATTCTGCAGCTACTCAAGAATTTCCCAGCTTTTTATGGAACCAGAAGGTTCATCACCGTGTTCACAAGAGCCCTCCACTGGTCCCTATCCTGAGCCAGATCTATCCAGTCCATACCATCCCATCCTATCTAAGATCCATTCTAATATTGTCCACCCACCTACGCCTTGGTCTTCCCTGTGGTCTCTTTCCTTCTGGCTTTCCCACCAATATCCTATACGCATTCCTCGTCTCCCCCATTCGTGCTACATGACCTGCCAACCTCATCCTCCTTGACTTGATCGTTCTAATTATACTTGGATAAGAGTACAAGTTATGAAGCTCCACATTATGCAGTTTTCTCCAACCTCCTGTCACTTCATATATTTCGGCCATATACAGGAACGCAAAGGGACACTTGATACACATAATAAAGAAAACAAGCAACGGAATACAGAAACAGCCGCATTTCGAAAAAGCATGAAGAAAATATCAACGACGTAACTGAAAGAGTGATGTTTGGTTAGTGCGCAGTGCATTAGACTCCATGTGAAAGTGTTGCCTGAAGATCGTTGTATGGATTAAATGTGAATCGTTGGTATTAATTTCTTGTATTATAGACGGGGAAAAATAGCCTCTTAAGTGATATAGTAAGTAAGTTTTAGATTATTCTCTAGCAAATTCAGTTGTAATATTAACGTTAATGTGAAGTACGTGTAAGCTTGTACAAGCTGTAAGCATAAACGTCAACGACGCATGCGAGGTAACAAAGAAAAATAATATATATACAGGATTATGAAGTTCTCACAGCGGAGGTTATGAAGAGTTACATGTTCTGGGATGTAATGCCGTATAGTCCGTTTAAAGTCAACCGACGTTTCGGAGGAACATGCCGCCTTCCTCTTCCAACTTTTTCATGCTTGCCTCTTTCTTCTCCTATTCTTCGAACCTGCAGACGAAGACATGTTTCTTTGCAACGTCTATTATGCAGTGTCACCTGAATTGAACTGTAGCACTAACTTTGTTCGCAGACTCCCCGTGCTTTAAATGCCATATTCTTTATCTAATTCAGTTGAATGCCAATTCCGTAGTAGCCTAAGACATATTGCAGTCTGCGGGAAAATGGATATATTGGCGTCAGCACTGAGTGAATAGATCGTCCAGTGACTGTGTTCCATCACTTCACTGCTGGTTTATTTATGTCAGTTGCTGTTTCGTCTTTAAATAGATTTGTAAAGTAAAAAGTTAAAGGTAAAGCTGTCCCTGTACTTAACTAATTAAGCACTACGCCACGAAGGCGTATGGGGGAGTGAATATATAGATTCCCATTTTCTTGACCTCGACACTAGGTCAGCTTCATTCCCCTGTCTTTTTACCCCTGAGGATAAGATAGGCGGATGGGTTAACCCCAGAGTCGGTCTGGACGACGTGGAGAAGAGAAAATCCTTGACCCTACCGTTACTCGAACTCCGACCCCTCTGTCGTCCAGCTCGTAGCTAGGCGCTATACCGACTGCGCTATCCAAGCTCTTTAAATAGATTTGTATAAGCAGTAAACCTCCTTAAATAACAAGGCATTAAAATTCTTTTAAAAAGCTACATTTTGAAGACCTGCGTAGGCTACTTGAATTTGGAATGCACCTTATTTTCAGCATCACGTCCAGAAGTGGGCTGTATCCCCCGGTTCTCCACCGCCGGGGAACTTAGCCACAGAAATGACGATATCGTAAAATCCAGCATTCATCTTCGCCTAGTTCCGCATAGAAGTTTAGAATGTGTGGAATTTTACCTTATGTCAGTCATGGAGTCTGCAACACGCAATTCACATTTCTAACGGAAAATCGATGTCTCTTTCCAGAAGGGGGGCGCTACCGTCCGCTGTTCCGCGGCTGCCGAATGGACTACGTGCCTCCACACCTCGTCGTCACGTACAGGAATGTCACCATCACAGTAAGCTTCACTTCCTTGTCCTAGTGCAGTCGTCACGTGTCTAGTTCTGTACTCGTAATCAGTTTCATTGATCTGGGAGAATTGCCTTTGAATGTGTGCAAGAAGTACTCGATCAAAATCAAATGCAATGCCCATGCATTGACAGCACGCGTACATTCTGCATCCTGTTGTGTTTTATATTACAATTAGGTTCTGCTTCTTTAAGTTCGTCAGTACCACTTTGTCCTGTCTAATAATTATTTAAATATTACAGTACATATTTGGACACATCTTAAGTTGGTACAATGCCAGAAACGTTACGTAGTCAATTGTTATTATTGTTTTTACCGTCTTACTGAGAACATGGATCCAGTTATAGTGTGAATTAACAGGGGTTTTCATGTTTTACTTTGTAAGATAATTACGTATTATTGGGGCACGCGGTAGCGTAGTTGGTTGAGGCACTATGCTACAAGCCGGAAGGTCGCGGGTTCAAGTCCCGATGAAGTCATTGGAGTTTTTTCAATTGACCTAATCCTTCCGGCCGCACTATGGCCCTGGGGTCGACTCAGCCTGTAACAGAAATGAGTACCAGGAATATTCTTTGGGGGTAAAGGGCGGCCGGCGCGTAGGGCTGACAACCTTACCGCCATCTATGAGCCGATTGTATGGAAATTGTGGGAATCTCAACATCTCACAACCCTATGGGCCTCCACGCCCTGTTACAGGGATAGCTTTACTTTACTTACATTAAGATCATTATTATTATTATCATATGGTCATCACATAAAATTAAGTTTTATTGGGAAAGTCGTTACTGTTCTACTTAGTGTTTCGACCTCCGAAACTAGGCGACGGAATTGATTTGTTTATACCAACATAATTATCTGAGATTGAGTTCGTGTGCACGAAGTTTCGGAATGGGGTCACTGAATATCATTCTCGATCATTATATAGATCATTGCATATTCTGTAATTACAACAAATAATATGAGTTATGTAATATTGATTTACTACATTCTTCTAAGTGTACCCGAAATATGTAGCATTATTACCAGATTTGTGAAGTGAATCCTAAACATGTGAGATGTGTACTGTACAATACATCTAGCAGTAAGCAAAGGCCAACGGCAACAATTTGCCCCCTGTGCTTAAACACAAGGCTTCCAACATATGTGAGGGGTAAAAGAAAATAGCCAAAACTATTTCTGTAGCAGACCGTGAAAGCCCACAGGGTTGTGAGACGTTGAGGCTCCCACATTTTCTAGACAGTCGGCTCACAGATGGTAGTGAGGTTGGCAGCCTTACGCGCCGGTCCCCCTTTACCCCGAGGAAGATTCCTGGTCCTCATTTCTGTTAGAGGCTGAGTCGACTCCAGGGTTATATAGTGCGGCTGGAACGTTTAGATAAATTGAAAAAAGAAAACCGCCACATCGGGAATCGAACCCGCAACCTTCCGGCTTGTAGCATAGTGGCTCAACCAAGTACGCTACTGCGTGCCTCACATGTAAATCTCAGCGCGGTCTTAATCTTGACGGAGTATATAGCACTGATGGAAGGAACGAGAAACACATACTCTTGTTGACGAAACTCTGTGAGAGACTACTGGGACAACTGGGAATAGAAAGGAAGACAATATTAAAATGGTTTTAGACAAACGAGATTTAGAATTCGTGGAATGAATTTAAATGCTTCAGGATAGGGTAAAATGGTTCATGTTTGTAAACACTAATGCTTATTACAATTCCGAAAATGAGAATTTAATTGACAGATGAGTCACTACCTCTCAATTTTTCATGAAATATCCTGTACAACAGTGCTAATTGACACCGCCCAAAGGCGACCAACGTGCCATTCCATGTTAATTTGAATTTAAATAATCATTTAACTGTGCGCTTGCTTCGTGAAATGATTCTTTCGAGGAATTAATGAAGTTCAACACGAGATTTCGTAATTAGTTACTGACAGTGGTGCCAGTTGTAACTGGGACTCAATGAGTTTGCCATTACCGGGCAAGATCAACTATATATATATATATCTGAATAATAAGTCCTGATGAGGGTGGAGACAAAAGCTGCAAAATGCAAATCGAGTTTCCGGACTTATGATCTTGAGAGATATTTCTTTTGATTGTGTGACGGGGCCCATTTTCATCTCGTGCTGTGACGATCCTGCCATTTTGTAATCATCATCTTTTCAGACATCATCATCGTCAGCAAGAGTGAGAAAGGTTACTCTTGTTTCCTACTTTACATAGAAAGCGAAACGCTGGTTCTCATTTACAAGTCAAAGGACACGGGGGTGTAGAACAGGAAAGAAAGGAACTTGTCATCTTAATGGAGATGAGCGTCTATCATCTGGAGAGCGGGGGAGAGGAGTTAAGTAATTATTGTCCCTCTGTTATATTGAAGTGGAGCCCTCGGCGGTGCAGAGATAAATTCTGAAGGGTCATGCATAATATCAGCGAGCTGAAATATCAGTTCTTTTGACATGCAATGATTTCGCAGTTTAATATTAGTATTTCAGACTTCAGTGTGCAATGGATGAGATGATTCAGTAAAACAACAAAACAAATTGTGACTTACGAACAAGAGAGCATTAATTATTTTGGGCGTATCACTTCCATTTGTAACCCAGCATATATGCAACCTGTATTTCAGCTTCGCTCCATCTTGGATACCTGCACCCCTCACTTTCCATAGGCTTTCTTTTAACTGATTTTAATTGCCGTGGTTACGGTAGTCAGTCTGTTCTATAACTATAAAAGATCTAATGGACTGAGGTCAGGTGGACAGGGAGGCCAAGAAAGCGATCCTCCTCTACCTGCACGCTTGTTGAAAAACGGATTTTCTGTTACTGTCACGTAACATTACAGAAACTTTTGGGTACCCAATTTTGATGAAGACTTCTTATTTCCTCAGTGGCCTCATACAAATTACTCTTTGTTTACCTGCGAAGGAAATTCATCCTGTCATTTCTGTGCGTGTGAGTGCACACTACACATTCACGTGATGTTGGTGGCTTTACGGCGATGTCAGCGCCTAGTGTGTACATAGTTGTGGTTGGATTGTTCATAAATAATGATTTGCAGACAGCTTGGAAGGAAGATATCATGGTGTAGCCGACTTATCAACCCCACAATCGCCTTGAGGGGACGGAAGAAAACCATGAAATCCTCAGCATACCCGGGTTCGGCTCATATTCGATCCGAACACCTCCCAAATTCGAGTCAAAGACTTGTCACTTCTACGCAGTGTCAGTTTCACGTTATCTGTACCTCTTAGTATAACTGTTATTTGTTGGATGGTCTAGTGCCCTCCCCCCCAGAATTCAAGAGTTTGTGAAAGTAATGTCGTCATAACAGCTGAAAGAGGAACATCTGACATGCGATTGCAGCTGCACAAGATGTGTTGGAGCGCAGCTGAGTTGCATCCTGATTGTATGCCGAGAAACAAAGATGAGAATATTTAAATTAAATTAAATTTTTTCTTTATTTATTTACATACTTAATCAACAGCCCAAAGTCCTCAGAACTACCGCATTTTCGGACGTTGTCCATCGTCCGGTATTCTAGAAACAAGAAAACTCAACGTTTCGGAAACTCGATGTGTTTCCGTCCTCAGGTGGGTGAGGAGACAGCTGCTCTGTTGAGCTAACCTCAATCGCTGGACTGAGAGATTGAGGTTAGCCTTTCTGAGGGACCCAACAGAGTAGATATCTCGTCTCTCACCTGAGGAAGGAAACAGATCCAGTATCCGAGACGTTGTATTTTCTGATTTTTAGAATACCGGATGATGGACGAAGTTCGAACACCCTGTAATTCTGAGTATCACACACCATGGTCAGGACCCTTCAGATCAAAACAGCCGAAAGCTTAATTAATGTAAATATCAATTCACTGTTAGCTCAACTTACATTTTGTTTTGTTTCATCCTATGCTATTCATTAAATACATCAGATTAAAATACCGGCATTCGTTTATTGAAATCCTTTTTAATATTTAATGTATTTCAGCCCTGTGATAATCACGAATGCTGCAGAGGGGTTCGGTAACAGTGTTCAAGTGCACACTTTTTATTTTTTAGTTTGAAATATTTTTCCCCCTAGTATTTATTAGAGCGGAGAGAGACGGTTGGTCGATTAATTTATTTACTTATTTACAGCGTATCAGGATAGAATGGAATAATTCCCTTGTACATAAAAGAGTTCACTTTGATCACTTGAACGAGTAACCACTACAATAAACATATGTATGTATGTATGTATGTATGTATGTATGTGTGTGTGTGTGTGTATGTGTCTGTATGTATGTATGTATGTATGTATGTATGTATGTATGTATGTATGTATGTATG
>NW_019725003.1:414469-434962 GCF_002891405.2 Cryptotermes secundus | reverse complement strand
CTCGGGCAAAGCCACGAGTGTTACTGGCTCACAGTGCGCCAGAGGAGATCCTCTCCTGAGTTTTTGGTCCTTGTGGGTAACATTCATGACCCTTACTGGTACTTCTTGACAGTCCTGAACTAGGGTCCTAGCTACGTAAATTCCCTCAGGTGGATGGGCCTGGGGGCTTGGTTCTACTAGACCGTTCTCTACTCCCAGGTGATTCTTCATTTTAGCCATCACTATTCCCTCGCTCCGTGCGGGTATCACATGGTCCTTTGCCACTACTAAGTCAGAAGGACGGGGTCCTGCCTGAGGACTCCATAGCGATACTTCTTCCTCCAGACGCAGAGTTCGGCGTCCAATATCCACTGAAGCATCGTAGGCGCGTAGTATGTCCAGTCCCACGATGAGCTCATCGGTGATATTCGCGACGAAAACCCACATCGTAATAGGTTGGCGCCCTAGGGTAAGGGTCAACAGAACTTCTTTCAGTATGGGCAGGGATGTATGTGTGTGTGTGTGTGTGTGTGTGTATAAAGATTTAAGCAAACTGAAATATGTAATTAGTCAGGTAATATCTGACAATTTTTTTTAAATTGAGAACCTTTAAATATTATCGGTGTACTACTATGAAAACAGTAACGAATCTTAGGGTTCCATAAATATTGGGATTATTTTGACTAGCTGGGAGACAGTTAGGTTTTCAAGAAGGATTCTGTTCCGTAGGTTTAATTATTGAACTTATAGGTAATACGAGTATATTGTTTAAGGTTAAGGATACTTCCAAGGGACCAGTTCCTCTGCAATAAAATTTGACGCATTTTTGCTAATTGCAGTGCTGATACGAAATTTATCTAAATATAATAAAAATCTTCAGGAATTTTGCACGCTATTTAATAGTTAAACATTGACTTGTCTTAGTGTAGAGAGTCATGGTTAGAGGACAAACAGAAATTAATTGCCAGACAAACATACGCTTCATCTCCAACGCTCAGTATTAGTGACAGTAATTAATTACATAACCTAGAAGCATGTAGTCTAGTTGCATTTGCTGGTAGTATGTATGAAGATATTGGAAGACCACATAAATATCACATATCCCGTATATGAACATTAGCACTGTCTTAGAAGCCAGAAAATTATTGATCTAGTATTAAAACATGACAACACAAATGATTTCATGTGTTCAGAATCATTACGTATAATGTATATAATATAATGTGGCATATTTACTCAAAGGAAGAATTGTGGAGTCAGACAGCCATTGCTATGTAACGGCTCTGTTGCAATAATGGAGTAACTGTTGGAAGCGGTTTTCTTTGTGCGGTCAGTGCCGAGGCTATATAAAAAGGAGCTGCGTTTACGACAGAATATAGAGATGGCAGTTAGAAGAGTAGAAATTTGGTGTGAAGTGGCTGCCAGCTTGCGAGGACGTGACCCCGGGAACAGGGAAAGTCCACTGATGAAAACACAGAAGACTTAGAAGACTCAAATGTGTGCTGTAGTGAACTGCTGAGTGTGTGAGGTAACGATGACTCTGTAGTTACATGTAGTTACGAGCTATAAGTGTTCAATAAATCCGATTGTCAATCAAAAACCCGTCTACAGCCACTCATACAAGTGACAGTACATGCAATCTCCACTGTCGTTCTGTCCGTCTGTCTCATTCTGTTTCTCCCAAATGGCGCGTCATAAAAAAAATCTGTAAAAAAAATGTAGTACTTCTGTTATTAGAGAGACAATCCAGTGAGAAGTGTTAATTTTGTTCCTACGTGTATGGGTTCCAGTCCAAGCCAACATTCCTTTCATCGTAAAGAAGTACTGGGGTCGTATAACATTAGGATTGTTTGCTAAGAAACGGAGGTTACCCAGATTACCTTCTGCTGTTTTCTAGGATACACGGAAAAACCGAAATTATCTTCTGCCTTGTTGTGCAACAAAATATGGAGAGAAGCATGTCATTAAGAAAACAACATAATGTGAGAAATAGTTATTTTCACTTTTAAATCAAGGGGATACGCTTTTATATGTATGGGCCCGCGTAATCAAATTCTGCAGTACGTTCCATTCCACAAGTTTGTGTTCAGTGTGGTGTCCTGTACAATGCTGAGGAAACTCTACACGCCATAATAGCCTTCTGCTATATTAACTAATAATGGATGATAATGGGAATGAGAGTCACTTGTCTAGCAGGCTCCTTTCATATTAATATCGACCATGGAATTGCCCTAGGATATAAAGTTAATTAGCTGAAGTTTTTCTCTGTCTCCAGAAAGAGGCACAATGTAACACTAGAACTGAAACCCACAACCCCGCTTCTTCCCATGAGACAAAGTTTAAACTACCCTTAGTAGCGGTTATAATTTACATCCCACCCCATCGTGAATGCTGCAGCCCACTGAACTCGGTGTCTTGGAATGGTAAAGCTTTTGCCTTGTTGCCAAATTACAGTTCATTCTGTGAGAAACTTTCGTCGAAAGAATTTTATAATTACAAAACTCTCATATTTCCTTTCAGTTGTCAACAAAACTGGCTTGAAGAACTGATGGAAAGTGACAACTGTAATAATAATAATAATAATAATAATAATAATAATAATAATATAAATCAAATATTAGTTTCAAGTCAAAAATAGTATTTTCGCAAGAAGGGGGCTACGCGTTACGAAAGTAACTAGTTCTAGATCGGGTAATTGGATTTATTAGCAACTAGGTAACAAGTTCAATTAATACAGCGCTATCGCAGATTTACTCAATGCATCGTTCTCAGTTTCCACTAATCGTCTCCTAGCAACGGCCTTTAACACAGAAAGTAGCACTTCTAGACACTATGAAGTCGTCTTGCTATTTCGTCTTTAATCACTCTGGAACCTGGGAACTAAAATTTTTTTCTAGACTCACTCCTTCAGGTTACGATTAACTCGCAACTCGCAACTCGCAACTGCCTTGAAGGAGTCAAAGTCAAAGTCACATTGCGACTGACGGTCAGTCAGTAAGTCAGTAAGTCTTGGTATTACTGTTTGACCGTTACGGTCTTGTTTTTGTGGGGCGCTTTCTGACGAGAGGGCGGTTCTGTCTTTTGTATATTCTGCTGGCGCTTGCCAGCAGTTTTTCTCGGGTCCGAGTTCCTCGGGACTCGCGACTATATTTCACTCTTTCATATTTGAGACTTCCCTTTTCGTCGCCTCTTACTACTCACAAGGTATTCGACCCCGACCTGAAAGAATTATGTCACTTACTCGTATATAGCCGCGGCACGGACATGGACTTACAGTAAACATATCACGTGGTCGGTATCCAGCCAGTTTATTGGCGCGTCGGTCGGATCTACACAAAACACGTCACATGGTCTCTATTTTCTCTTATGTCACATCACACCGGACACGGAAAACACAACTTCCTGTATTGTTGGGCTGTGTTTACAGAGCTGTTGCCTTGCAAAGCGTTGATTAACTCCGTTACAGTATAAAACTGACTGTAGTAATTATCGGGGGTTATCACTGCTATCAACTTCATGTAAAATTTTGTCCAATATTCTTCTTTCAAGGTTAAGTCCATATATAGATAAAACTATAGGGGGTCATCAGTGTGGGTTTCGACGTGACAGATCAACTACAGATCAGATCTTTTGCATTCATCAGATATTGGAGAAAAAATGGGAGTACGATGAGACAGTACATCAGCTATTCATAGACTTCAAGAAAGCCTACGATTCGGTTAGGAAGGAAATATTGTACAGTATTCTGATAGAGTTTTGGATACCCATGAACCTACTTAGGTTGATTAAAATGTGTTTAAACGAAACGTATAGTAAAGTCTGTGTAGGTAAACATTTGTCTGATAAATTTCCTATCCAGAATGGTTTAAAACAAGGAGATGCTTTATCGCCACTCCTTTTCAACTTTGCCTTAGAATATGCAATTAGGAAGGTCCAGGGAAGCCAGGTGGGACTGAAACTAAACGGGACACATCAGCTATTGGTCTACGCCGATGATGTGAATCTACTGGGTGATAATGTAGACACCATAAAGAAAAACACAAACTTTAATTGACGCAAGTAAAGAGGTTGGTCTAGAAGTAAACACAGAGAAAACTAAGTATATGTTGCTGTCTCGTCACCAAAATTCAGGGCAAAATCATGACATAAAGATAGGAAACAGATNGGTCATGTAGCACGAATGGGGGAGACGAGGAATGCGTATAGGATATTAGTGGGAAAGCCAGAAGGAAAGAGACCACAGGGAAGACCAAGGCGTAGGTGGGTGGACAATATTAGAATGGATCTTAGAGAGATAGGATGGGATGGTATGGATTGGATAGATCTGGCTCAGGATAGGGACCAGTGGAGGGCTCTTGTGAACACGGTGATGAACCTTCGGGTTCCATAAAAGGCTGGGAAATTCTTGAGTAGTTGCAGAATTGGCGGCTCCTCAACAAGGGCTCAGCTCCATGAGTAAGTAAGTAAGTAAGTAAGTAAGTACCTACACGTATATATCTATGGCTCTACAGCCCTTGCTGGCCTTGGCCTCTTTTATAGCCAGTCAGTCAGTCAGTGTTGGTGTCGAGCCCCATCTGGGGTTTATTATTGTTTGACAGTTACTGTCTTGTATTTGTGGGGTGCCCTCTCTGACGAGAGGACTGATCTGTCTTTTGTATATGCTGCTGGCCCTTGCTAGCTCAGTATTTCTCTGGTCAAATTCCGTTGGGCCTCGTGGCCATATTTTACTGTCTCAGATTTGAGACTCCCCATTTCGTTGCCTCCTACGACTCGTAGGGTCACGGTGAAGGTATTCGACCCAGCCTCCACACGGGTTTGTCAAAGTTGCGGCCTGGTCTTCTCGCTATATAGCCTCGGGCGGACCCAACAGAAAACACAGTCTCCAACAGTCCCTCTATTGTTCTTATGGGCGGTTGCTTAGGCAATAGCTGGATATTACTGATGTGTTTACCGGCCTTTAGCAAGTAACGCATGTTCCTTTAGCAACAGCACTACACGTTACAGTACGAAAGGAGAGAGACGGTCGCTGGGAGGTACCATATAAGCTGCCCACAAATTACCATTATATTAAACAGTTTTAGTGGTTGCTATGCTCATTGAGAACTCAACGGAGGCGCTTCTCAGTTGTTACAAAGACTGTAAATTGTGGGCCGCGTCATAGATCAAGCGGTTAGTCGCTGGCTTTCCACCGCGGCGGCCCGGGTTCGATTTGTGGTGAACAACGTGGCGCTGGGGCAGGTTTTCTCCGAGTACTTCGATTTCCCCTGCCAATCTTCATTCCACCAGTTGCTTCACAATCACCCTCACCTATCATCTGGGGCTGTTACAATAGGCCAGTAGTGGTCGCAGTACAAAGGACTTAGTCCCACCCCACTAGCAATGAAAAAACTCTAAATTTCACAAAGGTCTACAAATTTGATATTCCTTCCTTCCTTCCTTCCTTCCTTCCTTCCTTCCCCTCTGCGCTGTAGCTCAGGGTGCGCTTTGTCCTCCTGAACAATCTGCCTCCATTCTTCTCTCTTCTTCATCTTTCCTCTCCATCCTGTCACTTTCATTTTACGGAGATTATCATTTATATCTTCCAGCAATCTCAGCTCCTTCGCTGATGTCGATTTCCTTTCAATCCATCCATCCGAGGCGGCAATTTAATTTTTACGGTGTAAGGTTGTTAGCCTCACGCCCAACCCCCAACCTGGAGGACCTCTTCGTCTGGCTCCTACCCCTTGACCTGTCCGGCACTGGTGACCCTACCAGTAGCTACGTTACCGCCAGCATAGCTCTCAAGGTCTCAGGAGTACTCAAACCCCACCACCACGATACGGTCGCCACATATCTTAGTCGATGGGCATGCTAGACGTCTGCATATGGAGCTACCATGGCCTCGTCACCATGATCGGTTATTAGACGCAGTTGTATGGAATCGTTCACACCTCCCCCATGTAAATATATGTATCCTAAAACGGCTGTACTAATGAGTGTGAAAAGCCTTCATCAGTTCCTCTCATATGCATTGAAGCTGTTCAAGTTGCTACGTAAATATAAAATAGCTTTTTGCCCCAGTGCAGCGTAGCGACTCTTTATCATTTGTCGGCAGTACAATAAAGCTTCAGCATTGGACAGTTACCTTCACTGGCCATCTTTTTCACTAAGAGGGTTTCCATTTTCCCAACACAAAGCAAAAACTTTACCCACAGTCGTGAACTTAATGGACATTCACTACAATTTAATTATATTTAAGCTTCGAACGCCAACGCAAAAAAAGTACAAACGTGAAACCGCTCAACAGGAAATGGATACACAAAATGGCCGTGACTTTTTTTCTCCACCGCAGGTTGGTCTTCCCAGTAAACAGATAAAAAACAAGTTGTCTCTGCTTAATTAACTACCACCCCATGGAAACCTGTGTTGTACGGGGGTATGTTTCACAATTTGTGATTCTCGGCGTTAGAAGGAGGTGATTGATTAGCTTCACGCCCCGGCCCTTTACACCCAGGAAAGAGACAGTTACCATGACAGGAAAGTGTGTGGGCCCAGAGCTGACCCGGATGCAACAGAGCGGAGACAAGTCTCTGCCTTTATGTAAAGTAACGTTTATACTACGATGATTTAGATAAAATGACATAGCGACAGCGAATCCAACCTGAAACACGCGAAGCGGGTGGAGTGGACACATCCAGTAGCCACGTAAGACAATTATTTTTACAGTGAAGATTTTTGGATGGGCCCCTGCAGAATGGTCGGTAGCTTCTTCTGGCAAGCCAAAATGCCAAAGGTCGTTTCCCGGCTGTGCTCTTTATGAAATCTAAGCCGTACTTAAGGAGTGGGGGTAGCTCAGGCGGTATAAGGAGAGGCAACAGGTTTGACAGCTGGAGTTCAATTCCCCGGCAGGGACAGAGCTTTTCTCTAGCGTCCAGGTTGGCTCTGGGGCTCACCCAACCTTCTATCCAGTGGGTACCGGGGGCTATTTCACCAGGGGTAAAGCGGCCGAGGCTTGAATCTGACCACTCACCTCTATCTAGTGCCGAGGTCAAGAACGGTGGAGCTATACTTCCACTCCCCCATACATGTTCATGGCATAGCGCGTAAATAAGTGAACACAAGGACAACTTTACCTTAACCCATAACTAAACGTACATTGCTTAGTTTTCGAATTCTGAAATCCAGTTAAATAGATCATACTCCATAGACGTGAAGAAAGACACACGTTTGGCCTTTTGTGTTTGATATTTCACTTGAGAATTCAGCTGCTATTTTATGCTATTATAATAATTTGATTCAATAATTATTATTACTGAATTTAATAATTTCATATCTGTAAGCTAAGAAGGCACCACTACTTTCATGTCGATGGCCGCTTCATATCCTAACCGGAAGCTTCCATGGTCTCATCCCAGCGACTAGCACCAACATTTGCTACTCTTTAAATAAAATAAATGTTGAGGTTCTGCGGCAGGATGTGGCGGGATAACCTCAAGTTCCGACCCTAAAAACCCTGCTGGTTAGAAGCTGCAAACTTCCAAACTTGACGCGGCAACTTTGTCTAATGAATTGTGGCTTCGCGTCCAGTGCATTGGCATTTGAAGCGGCATTTTCGAATTGAAATACAGAAGCGCAGTAACACGTAAAGTGCTACTACACTTATTAGCTATTTGTAATCAGGTCATGGTACGTGTGTATGTATGTAAATAAATAAAAAAGTTGAAGCTGTACCTGTAACAGGCCGTGAGGGCCCGTAAGGTTGTGAGACGTTGAGGCTCCCGCACTTTCTAGACAATCGGCTTACAGATGGCGGCGAGGTTGTCAGCCTTGCGCGCCGGCCGCCCTTTACCTCCGGGTAGATTCCTGGTACTCATTTCTATTAGAGGCTGAGTCGTCCCCAGGGCCATACTGTGGCTGGAAGGATTAGGTCAATTAGGAAATCCACTTCATCGGAACTCGAACTCGCGACCTATCGGCTTGTAGCGTAATGCCTGAACCAGCTACGCTACCGCGTGCCCCATATACCTATATTCAGTGGAGTGGCAGCACACGTACGTTTTACCATACTGTCTAGCCAAAAAAGAAGAAAATGAAACAGAGCGAGGAGAGGAACCGTGACCGTCGGAACAACCAGGATGGATGGCGCATGTTCAGGCTTACTGTTTTCCTGTTTTATTCTTTAATTATTCCGTCTCTGTCCCTGTTTTTTTTGCATATATAACTTATTTAGAATAAACAAAAGAAGTCCTAAGAGATCACTTAGTTGTTTGTGTGTTTCCATCTGTCTGTACATCTGTCCGTGTATTCCCGCTAATTTTTTTGGCTTATGAGATTACCTTGCTTTCTGTCTGTCTTTGTATCCCCAACTTAGTTTTTGTCAGGAGGCCTTTGAATCTACCTTGCTGTCTGTATGTCTGGGTATGGCAACTTCATTTTTCATTTCCTTTGCGGTCAGTGTCGTATCAAAGGAAAGGACGTGATTAGTTCTTCCCGGCATTCTTTGTGTAATCTCCAATCAAATGACACTACGTTTTACTTGTATACATGTATATTACAGGGTCATATACCTTGGCATGTAAACCCGTTTCTAGGCAACGACCGCGAAATGAACAGCTACACAACCGCCATTATTAGATAATGACTTTTTCAAACAACGGCCGCTGCTAGGTAATGGCCGCAACAGACTCATAACAACAATGGAGTAACTGGAATGTAGTGTTCTCTACGCGGTCCGTGCGACAGCTACGTGATGCAACAATAGAAAAGCTATTGGGAGAGGTGTTCTCCGTGCGGTGCGTGCCGAGGCTATATAGCGAAGATCAGCTGCGATTACGAGAGAGCCTTGAGACGGCAGTTGTAGGAGTTAGTTGTGAGCCAGTCGCCGGCCAGTAAGGACATGAACACGGGAGGTGTGAAAGCTACTGCTTTGGAAGCCGTTACCAGGTGACAACTGGTGAAGATGCAGCAGACTGAGAAGACTTAGTACGTGCTGTAGTGAACTGCAGGTCATGTGAATTAGCGTTAGTGCTATAGTTACTTGTATTTACGTTATATAAGAGGTCAGTAAATCCAATTATCTGTCCAAACCCCGTCTATCCGTCTATACTCACATCATATACGTGACAATACGAAAGCATATACTTTATGGGCGATTTAGGAGATTTTTTTTTCCTTGGCACTACAGCCCCAGTGGGCCTAGGCCTACCTCCACGAACTTCTCCGTTCACTTCGGTTTTTCTAGATCTTACACATTCGGTAGGACTCCTTTGGCGGGTGATCAGCTCGTCTCAAGGCCTCTACCTGTACATAAACAGAAAAACCCACATACAAACTAAACATCGATACCCTGAGTGGGATTCGAACCCACGATCCCGGTTTCCAAGCGAGCGAAGACAGTACATGCCTTAGACCGCTCGGCTACCGTGACCGGCGATTTATGGGATTATCGAGGGCAAATCTGAACATATGCGAGTTGGGTTTATATGCTGTCTTTAGAATGCTTAAGCTGCGACGCCATTATATAAAAATATAAGTATGTAAATGTATGCGGTGTGTAAACTGTTTGTTTTGGGGAGGAGGTTCCCCTTCTATCAGCTTTTCGTCTAATTTGTTGATTTTGAAGCAACTTCGAACAAGCGTGTTGCAGACGGTGACCACTCTTTCATGATTACTAATTACTTACCACTGAGAACAGTAATATGGCGGCCATGTTCACCTGTGCTGTACAAGGAACAGTATTTCCGCCTAATGTGCTCTCATTTTAAGAGGTTGAGGGAGGCTGGCCCTTGCCAGCGCAGTCTTTCTCGGGTCCGAGTCCCTTGGGACTCGCGACCATATTTTACTGTCTCAGATTTGAGACTTCCCTTTTCGTCGCCTCCTACGACTCGAAGGATCACGGTGGAGGTATTCGACCCCGCCTCCTCACGGGGGTGAACTAGTCTCCAATCAACGCTGGAATGTTATAACTTGCCCTCGGACTGAATAGGGAACACCTTGTCGAAGGGTTAATTTCGCCCGCTGCTACGCAATGAACGCGTGAATTCGTGTCTGCCTCAAACAGTTCTTTTGTAACGGCGGATACCCCACTGCTAAACTGCCTAGGAATTGCTAGCCGTTGTGTCGCAATGGATGTGTTCTGATTCCAGACATTCCGGCCCTAGGCGGCACACCACAAGCTACATAGAACCTTAGGATGGCCGGTGTCTCGGCCGAGATTCGAGTGGAGCACCTCTAGAATATATGTATAGAGCGTTACCGCTAATCCAGCCTGCTCGGTCTAATCGTTCTAACTTACTTATGGAGCTGAGCCCTTCTTGAGGAGTCGCCAATTCCGCATGTACTCAAGAATTTCCCAGCATTTACGGAACCGGAAGGTTCGTTACCGTGTCCACAAGAGCCCTCCACTGGTCCCTGTCCTGAGCCAGACCAAATCATACCATCCCAGATCGACTTACGACCTGTCAGTCAGAACGGAAGTCGGCCGTAAGTCGACGACCAAGTGTATATTTATAATTATGATGTGCCTGAAAAATGTTCTTGTAAAAGCACAATTTCATTCACCTTTCGAAAAGTAATATTGTTGGGCTATATTGTTTGAATTCTTATTGTTCTTCTTCTTCTTCTTCTTATTATTATTATTATTATTATTACCAGTATCCTCCTTCTCATCATACTCATCATCATGATCATATCTTATGTTAAATTTAAACTTCTAAAAAAGTGTGAAATTAAAGGCCTGTGTACTACACTTTATCTGAAGTTAGCTCTCAACCTGAAATAAATGTATAACAATGCCAAAACTTAACAGGAAGTTCTGGGAGGTAATTATAGCCTATTTTCCTTTGATACTATGCGGATCGCATCCAAAACGACACGTCCAACAATTGTTCTATTGTTGCGCGTGTGTTTATTGCCGCGTTGACGTTTTTACCGAGCCGTTGCATAGCAATGATAAGGGCATACACATACAGACACACAGACTGATTGGAGGGATTTATAAATTACGTATTTGAGATGGCCTTAGGTGCGACGATATACGTAACAATTTTCATAAGATTGGTTCAGATATTAACAAGTTGATGGGATGGAACTCATAGATACACAGCATGATCATATCTTAAGCATACTTCTGTTTTTTCAGGCTGAGGAAAGTAGGTTAAAATGCATTATTCTTACATATTTTTTTATTGCTAGTGGGGTGGGACTAAGTCCCTTGTACTGCGGCCACTTGGGGCCTATTGTACCAGCCCCAGATGATAGGTGAAGGTGATTGTGAAGCAATTGGTGGAATGAAGATTGGCAGGGGAAACCGAAGTACTCGGAGAAAACCTGCCGCAGCGCCACTTTGTCCACCACAAATCCCACTTGACCAGACCCGGGATCGAACCCGGGCCGCCACAGTGGGAAACCAGCGACTAACCGCTTGAGCTATAGCGCGGCCTATTTTTACATATACTCTAATATCTTTACTTACGCATATAAATAAATAATCTGGATGCCTGACTGCCGTCGACATGAGAGAGAACATTTGGAATGCACTGCTAACACGTTTGCAGCAATTAAGGAGTGGGAGATAGCGGTAGAATTCCATTCCTCTGAAGAACTACAGCAAATTGTTCGCCATCTTGTGAAATCGGTTCTCCTCATGCAAGCCAATGGCAACATTGCAAGGCCTCATGATGAGGATGGTGGTGGGGGTGGCGGTGGAGGATGGCAATGATAGTGGAGGAAATAGGAAGAAGTTCAATATTATTATTGCTTACACTTCAAGGGAAAGGAAGTGTCACAGACTTTGGCATAAGTGCTGGAATGGATACTAGGAAAATATTATGTGATTATCTGAACTTTGGCTTAGGATAAAGTTGACTGGCGGAATTTGTTTCGTAATTTATTTAACTACAATTTTTCAACTCTCTGGTTTATACGGAGTCGAGTTTCAGAATTATAATGAATGTTGAATTGGGGAAGGCAGGAGAAGGTTGTGTTAGTGAACTACTTTAAGGTAGCGCCTCAGAATTCATTTAGCGGGAGTTAGGATATTACCAAACTACTAGGGTCTGACCTTCGGCAACAGACCCGAAAGCAGGAGCTACCGAATATGAAACACGATTTTTGCGTAAACTATGATAAACATACAGATTTTTAATTTTTAATGAAACTGCGGTCTCTCTAGGAATACCCTGTAACATTTAGGTATAACCGGCAACAGCAGCAGTGCTAATGATAACGAGGAAGTGCTCATCGTGAAGGACTGGACTGTTACGAAGTGTCACGTAAGGCCTTGTTAGGATGATGAGATGTGCAGAGAAGAGCACATTGCACACAATTTGACTCCGTGTACATGAAGAGACGAGGCCACGTGGGACAACTACTCGTATATGGGGGACAATTTCAGAATGGATGGGGCGTTAGGGCGTGGACTGACTTCATTTAACTCAGGACTCTATCCAGTGGCGGACAGTAAGGCTACCTTCTGGTTCCATAAGAGATGGGGACTTTCTTCAGCTCCTGGGATGTCTTCATCTCTGTGAAGTTGAGCGGGGAAAACGAGAGGACAGGGAGCCCCATCTGCTCAGAATCATCTGAACCGAATGATGCAAATGAATCTGTAAACACGATTGCAGTAGAATTGAGTGGCGATGTATTGGAAGAACTAAGCGAACATGGAGAAAACGATATACATGAAATATGCACACAGAATTACTGGGTTTTGTAATATTTCCACCTTCCGGTATTCTAGAAAATAAAAAAGACGTTTCAGAAACTGGATCTGTTTCTGTCCCCAGACGAGGGGGAAAGAAGACACCTGCTCAGTTGGGCCCCTTAGAAAGAACTAATCTCCTAACCATCTCATCTGGGGACCGAAACAGATCCAGTTTCCGAAACGTCGTCTTTTCCTATTTTCTAAAATAACGGATGATGGAAAAAGTCCAAAAATCCAGTAATTTTGTGTGTTATACACCATCATCAGAACCCTTTAGAATCTACTTATATAGTATGTAGTAGGCTCCTGTGGTCACAATTCTATGTATAGAGCTTCTAAAAGAGTTTTTTCTTTGCATTCTCAACTAGCAAAGAAGGAAGAGGGGCAATAGAAGAACTAAGCATTACATGAGCACTAATAAAACACATGAGAGAATACTTTAAGAAACTCCGGATGGAAGGGACTGCTTCGTCAACAGCAGCAAATTCAGAAATCCTCAGAAACGAACACAATATATTAGACCGAAAACCAAACTTAAAATTTATCAGTATAATCAAATTTGGAGAACACCACTCCGCCTGGCAGAGACGCCGGTTCCTCAGTGTTGCTGCTGCGAAGACCAAGGCACGGCGCAGGCCCACAGATAAACCCGACGGGCAAAAGAAGCATATAGAGGGGAACATTTTGGATAGTTGTAGAAGGGCAAAGCTGCAGGATATATGGAGACCGAGATACCAGGTGCTATAGGAAACTGTAATTCCTATGCCGGTAACACGGCTCAGATTTTCCTAATAATAATTCAGTTCAGAGAAGTTTTACATTAATTTACATGCCGAACTCAGGAGGCGGTGGCCAGTTAGTCAGTTTAAACACAAACAAAAGCAATAAGGTAAATACAAGGACAAACAAACAAAACAAAACAGTAAAATTGAATCAATTATCGCTAAGTAACCTCCCATAACAACAATAGACGGAATGTTGGATGCGGTGTTTTCTCTTAGGTCCGCCCCGAGGCTATATAATGAGAGCCGCAGGCCGGCTGAGGGAGTTCAGTTGCGGATACTCGTCGGAGAGTAACGACGTGAGCGCGGGAAGCTGAAGAATCTCAACTGTTAGAAGCCGTTGCTAGGAAACTTCTTTTGAAAGTACAGCACGCTGAAAAATGGCTTAGCAGGTGCTGTGGTATGTGCGAATCGTGTAGATTAGCAGTGGCGCTGCAATTGCTTGTAGTTCCGAGTGGTGTATGCACCTAACTAGCTCTCCGTGTAGCAGGCCATGGAGGCCCATAGAGTCGTGAGACGTTGAGGGTCCCACATTACCTAGACAGTCGGCTCACAGATGGCGCCGGGAGTAGTGCGCAATAAATCCAATATTCAATCCATACCCCTTTTACAGTAAAGTAAAAAAGTAAAGCTATCCCCGTAACAGGCCGTGAAGGCCCATAGGGTTGTGAGACGTTAAGGGTCCCACATAACCTTGACAGTCGGCTCAAAGATGGCGGTAAGGTTGTCAGCCTTACGCGCCGGCCGCGTTTTACTCCCCAGGAAAATTATTTAATTAATTCCTGGTACTCATTTCTGTTAGAGGCTGAGTAAACCCCAGGGCCTAGTGCGGCCTGAAGGATTAGGTCAATTGAAAAGAATCAAATGACCTCATCAGGACTTGAACCCGCGACCTTCCGGCTTGTAGCATAGTACACCCCTTTTACAGTCACACCCTAAAATTATAATAATTATTTTAAGGTGGGTTTCCGAAAGTATCTGCAGATTTGCAAGCTGAATTCGCAGGAGAAGCATATCTAGCCGAAGAACAGCAACTGAACGTGGTACAGTTACCAGTGCCCGTATGCGTGTATATGTTCTGAATGCCGACGGTTTGGAATAGAGAGGAACAGTATTTAGCGCCATGGTAAATATTTGTTAAAATAAAGCATCAGAGTGATAACTCGTGATATGTAGTGTCTCTAAATTTAATTTTCCCGTAATGTTGATGTTAATTATAATAATAGCAAAACAAAATGAAGAGCAACAACGACAACGATAACAAAGCAGCATGCAATTCAGTAAATGTTACTACATAAGAAGGACAATGAAAACATTAATTAGCTTCAGAGTACAGCAGAAAGAAGCAATGAAGCCACGGGGAGGTGAGGTCGTGTGGAGTATCAGGTTTTGAGAGACAGTTTCTTCACAAGAATAGAAAGTGATTAACAGTGTTCTGCAGAGCAGTTTTGTTTTTGCTGAGCCACCTGCGATATATGCTGCCCGCATTTCTTCTGCGGTACTGCTAATGGTTTCAAATTGTCCCCACTCTGCATCACGCTCCGGCCGTTTATTTATCTTCTCTTGCATTATTTGTTCGGAAGCTATGAACAACTGCGCGTGTACGATTTAATTTCCGTGTTTTTACATCGCGTTCTCCTTAGGGGAACACCATTAGGTGGCAAATAACGGCGACAGTGGACGTCCGTGCGTTTCAACAACTTGGACAGTCGCGAAGCGAACTCCTGGTATGGATTTTACACAGTCTTGCGCGCGCAGAGTGAATCATATTTCCGGACAAAATTTCCTTCCGGATTGTGTACGTAGGCTTGTATCTTGTGACGCGGCACGCTGCTGCTCATTTTTATGATGCAAATGTGTCACAATGAGTTCCGTTCTGAATGGAATATTCTCCTTTCGTCTGAAACGTTACAAATTTATTACTACACCGTTTTGACCATCTGCCTCTCATAACTGAGTCGGCAGATACGGCAGTGTAAATTGACATACATTTTAACATCCTGATGTTGTGTGCATTATTGCTACTCAGCTCAACTACCAAGATTTGCGTGTAGCGGGCTTGTGTATATTTCATTATTCACATTGCCAACGGCTGTCACATTTCTTCAAAACAGAACTCGGGGTTTTTATTCTTCAGTACTTCGTTAGATAGAGTTACGGCGTCATGATGTGAACCACGTCCAGAATTTCAGTACCTAATATTTGTAAACAAGAGCTGGGATAGCTCGGTCGGTATAGTGACTGGCTACTGGCTGAACGACAGAGGGGTCAGAATACGAGTCCCGGAGGGGGCAAGAATTTTCACTTCTCCATGTCATCCAGACCGGCTCTGGGGCCCACCCACCTTCCTACCAAATGGTACTAGTGGTTTTTCCCCATGGGTAAAGCAGCCGGGACGTGAAGCTGATTACTCATCTCCAGCTAGTACCGAGGTCAAGAGAACGTGGTTCTGTACATCCACTCCCCCATACGCCTTCATGGCGTAGTGCTTAATTAAGTACAGGGACAACTTTACGAGTACTTGTAAACAGTACTCAACTGCGGTGCTATAAATTTTCCGTACAGAACATCCAACCATTCCGGGGTAAAATTGGTTTGTTTATTAAAACACATTTCGAATCGCGGTAGGCTTTGAATAAACGATGAGTGTTTGGCCCATTTATTTAGTACGTAATTTGTAGTTTATTCTGTCATTTTCCCCTTGGCACTACAGCCCCCAGTGGGCCTAGGCCTACCTCCATGAACTTCTCCGTTCACTTCGGGTTTTCTAGATCTTACACGTTCGGTAGGACGCCTTGGGCGGGTGATCAGCTCGTCGCAAGGCCTCTACCTGTTCTGTCATCAGCTCAGTTCATATAGGCTCGAATGACAGAACGATTAGTGAATAATGCTTTAAAGAGCTTGTAGTTTAATTTGAGGTCTTGTTATGAGATTTGCTTGTAGGAACTTTGGAAGACCACAGAACATTTTGGACAGTATAGCCGGTCTTGAACCCGGGATCTCCGGAATACGAAGCAGGTGTACTGCACACTCGACCACCGCGTTCGGTGTTTGTCATATTGTTTAGTGATACACATAATATTTATTCAATGTTTTATCGATACATGAAATTCTTTTGTTCAATGATATCTTTCTGTTGGCTTGTTTTAACATTTTTTTACGCATATCGATCATTTGCTTTCACTTCCGTAGCTTATTAAAGGGTTTTCACAAAACATCTCTCACAGACAGAAGAAGGAATAGCAATAGGTCTACATATTAAGTGTTGTGAGCAGAGTGGCATTAAACACACATCCCTGTAATGCAAAACATCAATGAACTCCTAGTCTTTAACAGCAGTAACGCACAGGGAATAAAGAAGTATTATGTCATAACTGAACACTCACTTTCTCTCTTCCATTTTGAAAGGAATTATATGCAATGCCATCTCAAATTACTTTCTATCTTACACCAATTAACCCACTAAATTGCAGAGGTAACACTATGTACTGCTTGACTGTATTTATGATTCCCAAAACAACATATTATTTACCTAAATTGAATTAAAATATTGACATCTGTAACGAAGGCACTGTATGTTTTCTTGGACGTATAAATTGGACATTTAAACATTATTGGGATAAAATACATATTGAGAACACCCGTGTGGAGGCGGGTTCGAACAGCTCCACCATAGTCCTGCGGGTCGTAGGAGGCGAAGAAGAGTGCCTGGGGGTACAACTGGGCCACCCTGCTCTTGGGGGATAAAAATTCTGAGACCTGGCCTTCCAGGCTGGGGGAATCTCGAATCTAAGTCAGTAAAATAAGGTCACGAGTCCTGCGGGACTCGGACCCCGGAATTACTGAGCTGGCGAGGGCCAGCAGCGATTGTGAACGACAGACCCGTCCTCTCGTCAGAGAGAGCGTTCCACATCAAGAAATCCGCAATTATGTGACGGCAATAAGGTTGTAAGCCAAGTATGGGCCGCACCATAGCTCAAGCGGTTAGTCGTTGGCTTCCCACCGCGGCGGTCCGTGTTCGATCCAGGTTCTGGTCAAGTGGGATTTGTGGTGGTCAAAGTGGCGCTGGGGCAGGTTTTCTCCGAGTACTTCGGTTTCCCCTGCCAATCTTCATTCCACTAATTGCTCCACAATTACCCTCACCTATCATCTGGGGCTGGTACCATGGGCCAGAAGTGGCCGCAGTGCAAGGGACTCAGTCCCACCCCACTAACATTAAAAAAGTAGCCCCAGATGGGTGCTTTATTCCAAGACAGACTGGCCGACTGACCCTCGGTCCTAACATAACTTTCACTATGACTTTGACTACATACTTAAAATTTTAAATTCCATTTCATTCAAGGAGTTTTACCCCATAATTATTTAAACCCGTTCTTCTTCCAAACAACCATTCGACATTCCATATCCGAAACTGTTAGGAAAGGGAAGGCCTTGCCATCTTGTTTAGAAGTGTAGGCTATACCAAGGGAATTTGAAAGCAGTATTTATAGCCTGTTAGACCTTCATTTGTGAATGAGAGTTACACGAATCTGCAGAACGTATTTCATATGAGTGGTTACATTTCCTCGTATTCAGGAAGTCCCTAGTTCATATCCCAGTGCAGAGACTGGCTAACCCGTTTGATTCATTTTATCCGTCTTCTTAGTTTCGAGAGAATATCTCAAGCTAGATCACAACAACTTCCTTCCACATTCCTCGCTGCTAAATATCCGTTAAGCTGAGATCTTGTAAGCGTCGTTAAACAAACCACAGATATATTAATCTTTGTTATTAATAGAGATAGACGTACGAGTATGTGTTTGTACGGGTGTACAAGATGGCTGCTGCAGTGCTTATCGTTACATCGAACAGCTTGTGGTGCAGCTGAACGCGGAAATCCGAAGTCACATGACACATCAATACTGTGCCGGTTTAGCCAGTTGAAAAGCTGCAAGTAGCCTATCATTGTTTAGATTTGACATTGGAACACGAGAATATTCAGTTACACAGTTAGGAGTGTTTGAACACAAAGTGCTGAGGGGATATTCGAAGGTAAGAGAGGGAGAAAAGAGGAATAACGGAGGGATGGAGAGAATTGACGAAAAAGGTGCTTAAAAATTTGGAGTCATCACACAAGGTTAGGATACACAAGTAAAATAGGTATAGATGGATGGCATTTTAATTATAAAGTATTTCGTCTCTGATGCAACAAAATCAGCCCTTTCTTAAAAGACACTAAAATATATTTAATTCACTAAAACACATATACAACACACTAAAAAGGAACCCTGAAGCGACCACTATAGAAAGATAGCATTGAAATATCCTACCAAGCAAATTAGCAACAACAGCGTTGTGCTTTAGGGTCTAAGGGCAAAGTGTGCAGTGCAGTGGTCTCCCCAGATAACAAGTGTTGCCTGATGATGGTCTATGTGCGACCGAAACATGTAGCAATAACAACGAGTGTATGTAGTTAATGCCATTTTAAAATATTAACAAACACTTTTTAGTGAATTCAATATATTTTAGTGTCTTTTAAGAAAGGACTGACTTCGTTGCTTTACAGACGGAATACTTTACAATTTAAAATGGTGCCTCACTGCAACAGGATGCTGAAATATAATAATAGATTGGTGGGACATGTAGTATTCATGGTAGAGTTGAGAAATGCTTGCTCTTTAGTCTCTACATCTGAGGAGACCCTGTAGAGACCGCTGTCTGGCTGCTGTTAAGACGGCAGTAAACTTTGTAGTCCCATAAAGAAGAACCGCCTCTGTGGTCTAGTGGTCAGAGTTCCTGGCTACAGATCCAGAGGTCCGGGTTCGATCCCTGGCGCTACCAGATTTTCTGAGAAATAGTGAGTCTGGAACGGGGTCCACTCAGCCTCGTGAGGATAATTCAGGAGCTATTTCAAGGAAATAGCGGCTCCGGTGTAGGAAACCGAGATTAACGCCCGTGGGGATTCGTTGCGCTGATCACGTGACACCCACTATCCGCTAAAGGTGGCACTAACTTCGCCGACATGCGGCGGTCCCTCAGTCGGTATATTCGCCTGCGGACTCAAGCCACGGAGTTTAGTTGCTTTTAGTCCCATACAAAGAGAACAGTTTCTGTACCAGATGACTGACTAACGCATTCTTTAAGAATTTCATTGAATTAGCTGTTCCATGAAACTCAGTAAAGCCGGGGTAACCCTGTCGATATAAGGACGGGCTACGGGCTGGACAGCTGGATTTGGACTCCTGGCAAGGGCTAGAGATTTTTCTGTACTCCACAGGGTCCAGACCGGCACTGCAGCAAAATCAATCTCCTGACAAATGGGTACCGGGGATTATTTCCGAGGGATAAAGAGCCGGAGCTTGAAGCAGACCACACACCTCCAACTAATGCCGAGGTCAAGTATGGTGTAGCTTTATCCTCACTCCTCATACGTCTACATGGCGTGGTGCTTAATTAAGTAAGCACAGGAATAACATTAACGTTGCTTTTTCTGTCTATGAAAATAAATATATTTTTAATAACCACATGATTCATAAACTGTACCCATAAGGAATGTCCCACAAACCACAAACCCACATAACTAACTTCACAGAGCTGAGCCCTTCTTGTGCAGCTACTGAAGAACTTCCCAAGATCTTACGGAACCCGAAGGTTCAGTAGCGTGCTTACAAGAGCCCTCCACTGGTCCCCAGCCTCAGTCTGATCAATCCAGTCCATACCACTGTAACCGTCCAAACCTTTTAATATTCTTTAATGGACACTATGTTTCCCTTTAGCTATTTCAATAGAGTGACTGATTTATAAAGGTGACCCATCCATTAAGAAGTTGACATGCATTTCGCATTTAGACAGGAACAACTTATTTTGTTACCTGGACCTTGGGTGACCGTTATAGGGTCGAGGCAATTATGAAAAGGATATGTTTGTTGTCTGCCCTAAACTAAGACATAAGTGCTTTCACATGTAGGGTCCAGGGTTCAATATCTTTAGATCTCTTCATTCTAAAAGTTAGTAATGTGATTGTCTTGTACTGATGGTATCATGAATTGGCAGTTAAATTCAGCCATTAGA
>NW_019725003.1:377725-414361 GCF_002891405.2 Cryptotermes secundus | reverse complement strand
AAACAAATAAATAAACATAAAGATAGATAGGAAACGGTCACGAGAAGTGGTGAGCAACGGTTGCGAGAAGTGACGGCCGTGTGCCGTTGTACCACTAAAGCGGCATTTGGCTGGAGAGATAAAGGCTACATAATAATAATAATAATAATAATCTTCATATATATGTTGTACAGTTATTACATATTATGTACTATATAATAGTCGGAGCATGTTGTTCTAATAAATAATGCCATGTGTTAGTAGTTAGACACGAAGTTTGGATTAGTAATTGGATTTTTTGCACTCATATCTCATAACTGCAGGGTACTATAATACACGTATTTTCACGGATTTACACACTCTACAAATCACTGCACTAGAGCATACATAAAGTCTTCTGACCCCATCACGTCCTGCCTGATAACGGATCCCAACATTGCAGATTCCTCAGCTCCCTTACATCTTTACTGGCTGGCTACTGTCTCGCGACGCCTCCTGGCGGTAACTCACAGTCAGAATCAGAGTCAGAATTACTCTACGACTGGCGGCTGATCGCCCATCAGTTCGTCTTGGCGCAAAGCCCCTTGAGGCTCATGACCAAAGATTTATTTATTTATTTTTTTGCAACTGAATCTTTGCGGTCATAGTCCTTATGTAATATCTTCTCTGACGAGAGGGTAGGTGTCTCTCTTATGAACAGGTTTCACAGCATTTAATGCAAATGGTACTTGGAGGTGGCGCTCTCAGCTCAGTAAATAGCTCAAGACTTACATATGGATGTGGCTCTGTTCTCAGAGACACATCTTGAACCCCATGAGTGGTTCTTCGTTCCAAATTATCACTTGTATCAGTAACTCACAAAGTCCAAGTCTCATTGCAACTGACGGTAGGTCAGTCATTAAGTCTTGGTGTCGAGCCCCATTTTGGGCTCATGACCAGATATTTATTACTGTTTGACAGTTACGGCCTTGTTTTTGTGTGGCGCCCTCTCTCACGAGAGGACGGGGCTGTCTTTTATATATGCTGCTGGCCCTTGCCAGTGCAGTCTTTCTAGGGTCAGAGTCCCTTGGGACTCGCGTCCATATTTTACTGTTTCAGATTTGAGACTTCCCTTTTCGTTGCCTCCTACGACTCACAGGGTCACGGTGGAGGTATTCGACCCCGCCTCAACAAGTGTTTAACTCACAACTGGAAGGTATTCTTTTTACATAGCTTCGGCACCGACTGCATAGAAAACACCACCTCCAACAGGCATATTTTTGCATGCGATCTGTTCGCGGGTTCGGCCAGTGTAATGGTAACATGAGATCGTATTCAGTATACATTTACAAGTCAATAAACAGAACACTGATGTGTTGCTTTGGAGGCGACTACCGAACTGTACAACTGACGGTGAGAGCAGGTTTAGCTTTGTGCACACCCGGTTTCAGATTTCTCACAGAAACTTCGAAACAAATTCAGAGAGACTTCAGAGTTCTTAGATGAACACTAGCGGCCTCCGTAGTCTAGAGGTAACGTTCCCACCTCATGACTCGTGGTACGCGGGTTCAAATACCCGGCGGAGGTCGTCGAATTTTTAAGGGCGGAAAAATTCAGGGAACAAGTCCTCCGGGAGGGACTTTAAGCTGTGTGTCCCGTGTCGTAACTTTACGGCACGTAAAAGAACCTCATATCCCCAAAGGGGATCACTGAGCCAAATTCCAGGACGTTTCCCGCCCAACAGTAGCTTCTAAGGCCTCTGATAGATGGGGGGAAGCATTATAGACACCGCTAAGCAAGTGGCCGAACTCGCTTGCTCGGCGGGACTGATGGTACGCACCATTTATCGGTAGGGTAAAGAGACTGGTAGAATATCATAGAGGGAAGCACAGTAGATCAAACTGGTCGCGGTGCATGGGGAAACCCACCCTCTCTAAAATAACTAAAATAACTAGGTGAACACTCTTAATCTTTTAATTATGGTTAATAAAAAGTAAATGAAACATGAAAAACTCTGGTGCCTAGTTTAGATGTGTACCTAACCAAGCCCTCTGGGGATCGATGAAATCAGCATGGACGCCTTTTCCCCGAGATGTAGAGAGTTTCTTTTTACTCTGTTCTTCGTCGTCTTGGTTTCCGAGTTTAACTGGAATTGTCTCACGTGACTGGAATCAAACATTCTCAGCTCGAACGTATCTCTTGTTCCTCCCTTTCTGCAGCATTAGAAACAATCTTGCAGGACTTCGCGTGCGACTCACCTGGAATGGACATTCGAGAAGGCACCGGCCTTTTAATGTGTTTTGTTGTAAGTGAGTTTTATTCTCGGATGCTTGGCACCTTTCGTGCTCTGCATTGAGGCCGTATAACACTGGAAGTCACAGCTTATGTCTTACTTCATCTACTGCTCTTTTCTTTACCTTTCCCGTATCGGACTTTCTGGAATATACTTAGCACTTGCAGGGCTCCCTGAACGAGGAGATCAGCCAATCTCAGGACCTCTGTCTGCACGGCACAACACAAAACTTTGTTGAGTCCACTGAGTGAGTTACACGTACCAGTATTTTCGAATGTCTATTGAATGTTAAGTTAACGAACAGAAAGAGAGGTTGAATACAATTCTGGACCCGCTGATACCGCTGCCTCTGATCTTAACCAAAAAAAGAGGTAATAAGAAATCTGCTTTATCGTGGGTGACATTTGTGCTTCGTTTGCAAGAGGTATTGGATTCAAATCTTGCCACGGGTATCGACTATCTTGACTAAGTTTTTTTTCGTGATTTTCCTTCTTCCTACCAGGCACGTGCCAGATTAGTCCCTCAGATTATATGACGTTTATTTCCTTCGACATCATTTGTAATTCAGTTTTCATTGAAGGACCTTGACACAGTTCAGGCGCTCTGACGCTGTCGTCTCAGCCCAGAGACTCGGGTTCGTGACCGACTACACCATGTGAGAATCAGGATGGACTAATTGGCACTGGAACTTGATTTTCTGAGCGTTTCTTCAGCTTTCCCACGCCATTAGTCTACCATTGCTCCACAATAATTAATAATCGTTTTCTGGCCTGGGCGACAGCCTGATCAGGCGGAATATTATCACATTTTCTGTTTATAAATTGAGTGTTTCATTTCTGAATCCGCACTTGGCTGGTTAGAATAACAATCCCATCATTCGCTGCTGGAATCGGAAGAGCTCAGAATCTGAGTTATTGAAAGTTACGTCAGTAAATTATAATTGAACGTATAACTAATTGTAACTAAATAGAAGAGAAGTAAATAACATCTAGCATATAATGGCATCCAGTCACGTGAGAATTGAAGTATAGCCAACTCTCTGAACATTGTGCATACTCGTATTAAATGTACTTCAGACAGTGCAACGTGACCGACATAACATTCCTATGAGCATGTGTTTGTGTTGCAACCAGGAAGTACAGAAATCAGGTTCTTAAATTATGTATAAATATCAAAGTTCTGAATAACAAAATATTTCATTGATGCGCCGGCATTGTAAATATTGTGACGGGTATGGGGGGGGGTGACTTATAGATGGGTTTTGGATTGGATGATTGGATTTATTGACACCTTATACACACAGCTCGGTACTACAGGCAATTATGGCGCTACCGCTATTTCCACGCACTTTAGAGTTCACCGTTACACACGCACTAAGGTTCTCAGTCTTCACTAGCCGTATCCTAGCAACAAATTTATAACAGTCTCACTGTCACTTCAAATCACACACGGAGTCTTCTTTTCACAGCCTAACTCCTCTCTTACCAGCTCGTCTCAGTCGCTTCGACTGCCGACTGCCAACTCGACTCAGTTCAATTCCTCTGTTCCCAAGCTCATATCCCGGCAGGCTGGCGTCTCGAAACTCGACTCGACTACGACTTCTAAAAATAAATTTTTATAACTACTTTGCTAAGACCAGGCAGAAAACACAGCCTCTGTATTGTTGGGAAGGCGTGTTTACAGCTCTATTGCGTAGCAACGGAAGTTACTCGATTGTTGCTTAAGTATTCATTGCCGCGGGAATGTGTTTACCGGATCGTTGCCTAACAATGAAAGTCTATTCTGACTTCGCCATTCCGGCTTTCGGGCGGCATGTCACAATATTATTCTGTGGTGATATTAAGGGAACTGTGAAGACCAAGGCGTAGGTGGATGGACTATATTAAAATTGATTTTAGAAAAATAGGATGGGATGGTATGGATTGCATTGATCTGGCTCAGGATAGGGACCAGTGGAGAGCTCTTGTGAACACGGTAATGAACCTTCGGGTTCCGTAACATACTGAGAAATTCTTGAGTAAGATGCAGATTTGGCTTCTCCTCAAGAAGGGCTCATCTCCATAAGTACACCGTGTGTCCAGGATCCGTTAGGTCTCATTTTTTTTTTCATTATTTTGCCCTGCACTGCCATCTGTTGGCTAGGTATGGCGTTAAGATTCTTGAAGTTTCGCCTGTGGCTGTCTATAATTTCAAAGAGCAAGCATCACTGCATCATGTGTTCTGACCTTGAATGTAACTGCTGTTCTGACGCTCGTCGGAAAATGGCGGTTGAACAGAGAGCCAACATCAAATTTTGTTTGAAGTTAGGCAAAACAGCCGGAGAAGCGTGCGAAATGATGAAAAGTGTGTACGGTAGTGATTGTTTGAGTCGCTCGAACACATTTCGAAGGTATGCTGTATTCGTGATGGCAGGGAGGACATTGAAGACGCTCCACGTGCATCAAAGCCGAGAACAAGTCGCACTGAAGAAAATGTGAAAAAAAGTGACCTAAATCTCTGCATCAGACAGATGTGTTTCTGCAAGACGCATCGAGGAGCTTTTGGGAATTGCAAAAAGTACTGTGCATCAAATTTTGACTGAGGATTTGGGCAAACGGAAGGTCTGTGCGCGGTTTGTACTGCACGCGCTGTCAGGCAATGAAAAACATGCCAGGGTGGAACACTGCAAAGACATGTTGCGGTCGGCCAAAAGTGATACAAAATTCACAAAAAAAATCTCACAAAGCGGCAGAGTGCAGCGTGGGTGAGGCCAAAGAAACCGAAACCAAAGAAAGTGCGCATCAAAAGAGTCGAGTAAAGGCATTGCTAACCGTTTTCTTCGATACCAAAGGAATCATTCACAAGGAATTTCTGCCAGAAGGTCAAACTGTGAATTCTGATTATTATCTCGGAGTCCTCAATCGTTTGTGGGCGAGAATTCTTCGAATTCGACCTGAATATAGAGAGCAAGGTTCCTGGTAGCTCCTCCACGACAATTCCCCACCCCACAAATCGAAGATCGTGCGCAATTTTTTGGCCAGAAAAGGGATCGCAGTCCTTGATCATCCTCCGTATTCGCCAGATTTGGCTCCAGCAGATTTCTGGTTGTTCCCAAAGGTTAAGTTGGCGATGAAAGGAGACCGTCACGACACCATCCAGGACATCCAAAGGGAATGTACCGCAGTTTTAAATGCGATTCCACAAAAGAAGTACAGTGACTGTTTTCGAAAACTTTTCAATCGATTCCAGCTATGTATTGATTCAGAAGGAGACTATTTAGGATAAAAAGAGTGAAATTTTGAAAATAATTCACGTCTTGTATTTGTAATGAACACAGTCCTAACAGAACCTGTACACACTGTGTAAGTAAGGAAGATATTAAAGGAATAAATAACAAGTTAATCTCTGTGCATATTCATATACAGATATTAACCTGAAAGGAAACTCTGAAGCCGTCTCAATAGACTTCCGAGAATATATTTTCTGTTGTTTTACAGCCCCTATTAAAAGCAGGAGATGCAGTGCTGTAAACACATACGTATCATAGGATGTGGACAAGCGGAGCGTTTACATGTTAATGCAGTGTTGATGTCCATTATAACTGGACTGATGTCTGCATACGCCTCCTCCACACCCCCCCTCCCCCCTCTGCTGTGTTTTCAAAATATTCCGTACCCACTGCGCTTGACTGTGGGGAGGCATTTACGTGTCGATTCAAGCGCTGTGTTTGCAATTCCAATTCACACTGGTCTGTTTTTGCATGTAAATTACGCAGTTGTTATCCTCAACCACAAACCAGCCCTCTGGTGTATGAGAAGATCTGTCACTGATAAGGTAAAGTCATTATTCGTTGTTTAGCAACAAGTAACAAACAGCCTACGAATTAAACTAAACTAAATATTTAACTACTTAACTCCATGGAACTGAGGCCTTCTTGAGAAGCCGCCAGTCGCTCAGCTACTCAAGAATCCGAATGTTCATTACCGTGTTCACAAGAACCCTCAACTGGTCCCTATGCTCATCCACTTCATTCCAGTTCATACCATCCCATCCCACGTCTCTGAGATCCATTTTAATATTATCCTACCACCTACGTTTACATCTTCCTAGTAATATCTTTCCTTCTGGCTTCCCCAACAAAATCTTAAGAGGCATGCATTCGTTTTCTCCGCATGTGTGCTACGTATCCTGCCCATCTCATTCTTCTTGACTTGATCATTCTAATTATATTTGATGATGAGTACAAGCTATGAAGATCGCCAGTATGAAGTTTTATCCAGTCTCCTGTCATTTTATCTACCTTAAGCCCAAATATTCTGCTCACCATCCTGTTCTGAAATACCTTTAGTCTGGGCTAGAGACCAAGTTGGACTCCCAAAGTAATATCCTCCACATAAGGATTCAGTGCATTCTTGAAATCGGCATCAGTTAGACACTGGTTAGATTCATGCTTCGACCGCTTTTACATCCATGTATGGGGCAGGAGATGCGGTTCGTTCGGAAGCCATTCTGGACGTGATGGCGGAGAGATCAGACTCAGCTAACGGTTCTGAAATTATGGATGACACGTTATAAAATTACTATTAATTTTCTCGAAAATTGGAAGACTTTTGTACGGAATACGTGTATTGGACAACATATATTGATCTATATTTCATTTTCCTTGCTCCTAACATGTTTCGTTCTGATAAATTTTATCGAGTTAAGCGCGCAGAAGCGCATGTACTAGACCCCTTTGTGGAGAGTCCTTGTTCTATTTTAAGGAAAATTGAAGTGTGCAGACAAATTTGAGTAAAGATCGAATCTAATGGCGATCTATTCAACGGTTTTCGAATTAGTACATGGGAAGGCGGTTATGCAAACCGACATGCTGAAGCTAAGAATCTTCTTCCCGCAACTTCGATTGTTAGTGCGACAAAAGTACCGATATTGTTACCCCTAGTGACAAATGAATTCCGACCATAGAACAAGCAGTTGTCTACTGAGCTATAAAGCTTATACATAGATTAGCATGTAAGCTACAGTTTTTTCTCGGCGTTCTCCTTAAACCTTCCGCCGAAACAGTGAAACTGCTGGCCGCTGCTGGCTATTTGCATACCATAAAACAATTTCAGGCTTTGATCGCTACGGCCTGATATATGCAGACTACACGCGGTCAAACGCAGTCCGCAAGAATGTTATTCCGTTCCCCAAAACGTGTGAGCCCTCTCCTCGTCCTTCAAAACGGCACTGTGTTTTGTCAAGAAATCTTTTCGAAAAAATGCTTTCTTAAATGTTTCATGTAACTTTTTAATTGATTTCAAGTGACAATTAATAAATAACTTAGAAAAATACTGACTTATTTATGGCTCCGTGATCATACGCAATATCTGTACTGTTTAGAAAATCTTTGCTGTATGAATTTGGAACATCGCGGTCCTGGTAACATTTTATTTAAATGTACTTTTTAAAATTTATAGGTCACATTATTATCGTGTGTGAATATGATGATTTTTGTACCGGCATATGAATACCGGTAGTATGTTGAAAATATAATAATACTATAAATCATCCGATAATAATGAAGCAACGGTCTTTGTCACTAATTGGCGACTACTCATTCTCTTTGCCGTAGCAAATGGCGTATAACGGCTGTTGCGACGGTTTGATGAAGGCAGTGTCACGTGTTAGTGATATTACACGGGTTTGGGTTGATAAGTTGGTTTATTGAACGCTTATGACACGTAACTACAAACAGTTGTAACTCTGTAAGATTTGAGGCTTTCACGGCGGTGACTATGAAGAAAGCAAGTCTTCTGGGATTTGGCACCACATATACACGGTGCCAAATCCCAGAAGACTGCTTTCTTCACAGTTGTAACTCTGTCTGTAATATACACAATCTAAAATTCACTTCAGTATTTACTAGGTATTCTCAGTCTGTCTTCGTCAGTCGTTGCTATGTAGCGGCTTCTAACATTGGAGATTACTCTACTTCCATGCTCACGACTAACCACCCGCTACGACTGCCGACTTGCAAGTCACGAGCTGACTAATCGCCGACTCCGGCTTCCGAGTGTCTTTTTCCGTTGGTCCCCGCTAAATAGCGTCGGCGCGGACCACACACAAAACACTGTTTCCAGCAGTTCTTCAATTGTTCCATGTTGATTCGTTCCTATGGAAATGTGTTTACTGCCCCATTGCCTAGCCGTGACCGCCTCTTCTTGTTACACTATTCCGGTTTTCAGCCGTCATGTCACAATACGCGTATATATATATGTAAGTATATGAGTCTAAATGCAGAATCCTTACATAACTATAAATTTAATTTTCTTTCTATGGATCTGAAACGTGATCTTCCACATCAGGGAAAGAACATAAATGGGCGATGTTTGAGAACATGGCGTAAAGAATAGTATTTTATCCTAAGAGAGAGAGGTAACGGGAAGCTGGGGAAAATTGAATAATGGCGAGCTTCATAATTTGTATGTTCGCTCATGATCATCATCGTAGACAAAAGAGCGCTTTTTGAGCCACAGGCTTCCTTAGAAGATTCTGACAGGTTTGTCCATTCCTGGGAATCGTACCATCCGGTTTCACTCTTTTGATTTCGGAAAAGTAATTTTTTACAGAGCAAGGTTGTCAGCCTTGCGCCTAGCT
Source organism: Cryptotermes secundus (assembly GCF_002891405.2). NCBI lineage: Eukaryota > Metazoa > Arthropoda > Insecta > Blattodea > Kalotermitidae > Cryptotermes > Cryptotermes secundus. The sequence goes on along the minus strand of NW_019725003.1, from coordinate 405,492 downwards.
CCCAACCTGGTCGCTCGGTCTGTTAAGTTTCTGCTCGTCTTCGCCAGCAAAGTCTCCCAGTTACACCCCCAGGCACCGGGTTCCAAAGATGCTTCTACTGCTCACTAGGTTGTGGTGGAAGTGCTGTAACACGCCGCCACACGGTGATATTGTGCACTAGTTATGGTATGGGGTTGCATGTAGCACGCTTGCGAAAGAATTACAAGGTAGATTGAATTTTTTCGGGATAACTGAAGGTCATTGCGAAAACGTTAGCGTAAGTAGGATGATAATGTTAAAATGGATGAAATGGATAGGATTCGGGTAAATATTGTCTTCATTCGGCTTAGGGTAGGAATCAATAGCAGTGAATGTTGTTCTTATAGACAAGAAGTTCTGAGTAGCACTAAGCGCCTACTTCTCTCTCACTGGGGTTTGAGTATCTGACACAGTATTTATTATTATTATTATTATTATTGGAGGGGGTGGGTTTCCCCATGCACCGCGACTAATAGTCTGTTGTACGTTCCCCTTTGATATTCTACCAGTAGCCATACCCTACCGGTACTGGTGCGTGCTATCAGTCCCGTTGAGCCCACGAGGTCGGCCCTCGGTACCTCGATGCTTCCCCGATCTATCAGAGGCATTTGAAACTACTTGGGCGGGAAACTTGTCTAATTTTGCTCAGAGGTCTCCTAGAGACATGAGGATCTTTTACGTGCCAACACGTGCAGTGTTGGTATTAATTATGGGAGAGATTTATGAAGCACACCGTTGAGATGACCTCAGATGGCACGATGACTAACTAAACTAACTAACTCAGTGGTTTTAGTTTGCAAGCGAACTATTTGAATGGAAAAGTAGCGGCTCCCGTCTAAAAAACCGAGATTAACGGCAGTGGAGATTTGTTGCGCTGACCACGCGACGCCTTCTATCCGCTAAAGTTCGCACTAACTTTGCCGACAAGCGGTGGTCGCTCAGTCGGTCAGTCAGATCCCTCGATGAAAGAGTATAAGTTGAAATGCTTTAGAATTTGAAAGGAGTATGCGAATATACATGCTTGCTGTCTTCTTGGATGTGTCACCATGTAGATCTTGTGTAAACCGACGTTTCGGAGGAACGTGTCGCCTCCATCCTCAGGATATAAGAACCAGCGTGAGCAGGTGGCTGCGGCCGCATCCCAGAAGACGGCATTCTTCAATCCAGTTACTTGTTACAACCTCAAGCCTTTGATTTCACATTAACAGTGCAGGCCTGAATCGTGAGTTAACAGTGGTCCATGTTGCAGTATCTGGCAAGGCCCTTCGGCGTACACATCTCTCGCTCTTTCAGTCTGTCACGCTACAGAGGGATTGCTTTCAGAGCGCATTACCATTAGCAAGAGACTGGTACAGTGAGCTCCGCCCCACTTGTTACTGCGGATCAGCAACTCTCAAATGCGATTTACGCTTCCTGATGATAAATGGTCAGTGTCCTCAGCGCACCGGTCGGTCACATGTGCGTCATGTCACTGATACGGCCTAGGGCAGACAGCAGAATGCAGTAAGGTACGCAGATGCACTTCGCCATACAGCTTTTGTACCGTTCACATAGAATGTTAATGGGATATGACGGTTGAGAATTTTTTGTGTCCTCAAAGAAGAGCTCCCATTTGTTATTTGTAACGAGTTCTTTATTTTTGGAGATACGTAAATTTACTTGGCACTGGTGCACTTAAAATTTTAGCTATGAAAGAGTATTAGTATGCTAATACGGTCCCTATCCTGTCTGTGTACCCACACTAACAATTTTGAATGCTTGAATTAACGATTATGAAACCTGGTATGTACGTACATCATGGCAACTGAGCCCATCTCAACGGCGTACTTCACAAATCCGTCCCGTCAGCCTGTGTGTCTATGTGTATCCCCTTATCGTTGCTAGGGAACGGCTCAGTACAGAGGTTCGCGCAGAAATGAATACAATATGCAACAATTATTGGACGCGTCATTGTATGTGAGGTCTGTGAGTTATCAAACGGGATTTTGTTGGTCTGCCTGTGGGTTCCAGTATCTTTATTCGGTAACAACTCGTTCACGCAGAAACGAAGAATTATTGGAGGCGCCATCTTCTGTGCTGTCCATGTCCTATCAAAAGGAAGTAAACGATTGGTTCTTCCCAGAACTTCTTGTTTAAATCCGTTATTAAAGGTAAATTAAATACGTTCTCGGAAAACTCTCAGAAACTCATCCAATCGTGTAAAATTCACACACCACTGTTCGAAAGTTGAAGGGCAGACACAAGCACCTGAATACTCGCATATTTTCCTCCGAAACACCACTCTTCCTAAAAAGTCATTACTTTCTGAATTTTGACTTTACAATATAGGAAATTCACGAGAATTATTTCCGATTATGAAAGGTAACCGTAACCAAATATTCAATACGCTTGCATATTCAGGTATGAAAACATGTTTTCCCCGCGATGCACTGAGCTGTAACTTAAAGTGGCCACCACATAAGAAAAGACCCAGTATAATATGTAGTTTTGGGGCCAAAATCATTATTTTGAATGCAAAATTTTCTGTATGAAGTATTAGATATTCGACTTACGTTCGATAGTGCGTTATGGAAATCATTCCGCACTTCTTCATTTCTCCGGAGGCTCAATGAACTGCATCGTCCAGCACGGAGAATTGCAAAAAGCAACCCCAACAACAAAACACAAACACTTTTATGACACTTGTGAGAAGTGCAGTCAGTTCTGTTGTTCGTTCAGAACCCCGGCCTAAGTGTTCATGTTCCGCGATGGACATTCTAAAGCTTTCAGTGTAGGAATGTAGTGATTTACCAATAAAATTTGTATGTTCGGACAGAACACAGTTACATTTAAATGACTTGGTAAAATGGCAACAATGTGTATAGGGACGCATGAACGATGAAGGATCCGTTCAAAGTTTACGAACTAATTCGTGAGAGTATTATTTGTCACGTGTATCCGGGCTAACGTGACTAATAATTGTGGATTACACATTTGATGACTGGATTTATTTGACGTCACTATCGCAATTACACTCAGATATAGCAGGTCACACACTCAACCCCTTCTGGATGCCGAATCCCTCTCTGCGTAGCTCTGCTTCGTTCTCGAAAGCACGCCGCTTCACTGCCCAGTCTCTTCTTCTTCCGCGTTCTGGCGTATTCTCAACTGGTCTCCTTTCATCCCTGCTAGGCCGATGGGACAGGAATCACCTTCTTGAAGAGTTCTGTCTTTCATATCCGTGGTAACAGTGGTGTCCCGTTGCGCTGACCACATGACACCCTCTATCCGCAAAAAGTTGGCACTACCTTCGCTGACAAGCAGCGGTCGCTCAGTTGGTATAATTCGCTTGCGGACTACAGGTCATGAAGTTTTTTTTGGGGGGGGGGAAGGGTTTAACAGTCTGTTTAGAATGTCGTTACTACAGATATATTTTCAACAGTTCTTCAAAAACAATGTAACGGTGCATTTCGTGTTACCAGGGGAACGTGCTCCAGCAAATGGGCAGGTTGCAGCTTTCAGGCTGCACGTCACAATGTTTTGAGAATCTGATTAACGATATTTCATTTTCTTCGCTAAAGGAGCTCTGGAGAGGCATGTGCACGTATGTCATATTTCTAGCACTGCAAGTGGAGTAATCTACTGTCGCCGTCCCCTTTACCTTTCTGATCCTTCACCTTGCTTTCCACCTGCAGCGGCTGTTGCTGATGCTTCTTTGCCAAAGGAACACAGGTGAATTTTCTTTACCTCAGAAGATAGAGATGAGACTATCTCAGGATCTTTATACGGGCCTCGCTCAGACAGGGAGACAGAAGCGTCTAATGATACACCACTTGCACTTTGCATGTGAGGACACTTTATTCTTTGTTAAGAAAGCGATAAAATCAAAACAGAGTTCACATACACAACAATTCACCAGGTGCTGACACTTCTTTGCAAGGTGAACTACCAAACACAACTGTTCTTAAATACATGTGATGTTGTATTTGCGTCTGAATTTTTCTTTCTAGCTGGACCACCACCTTTTTTGAAGACATTTTTAAGACTATTCGAAGACTGTTTGAAGACTGTTTTTCTGAAGAGATGTGAGCCTCTCCAGTTTCCGCGAAGTTACCAAGTCACACCCTCAACTTTTGAGGATTGGCCAGATTTGAAGTAAGGGAGTTGACTCTGAATCCGCTACTTCCAATCATCTTTACTCTTCAGGCAATTTTTTTTAATAAGCTAACGTATCTTTTGACAGGGAATGATGTATACTGGCCATAGCGTCCCCTCCTGGCACGCCTTCGTGTGACTTACGAGTAGCAGAAACTGTCAAGAGTCAAATTTTCAAAGTGAGTCGCCGAGCGACTCTGGAACCAAAATTCCAAGAAATGCTGAAGTAAATCACCAGGGGGTCCATCTGGTGTTCTTTGTGTGGTCCATCTGGGAAATAGGCCGCTTCGTGTGTGCAAGAGATGGGCTATGTCACACTCTGCATAATTTTTATAAAATACTGAGAATAACTCTTAATGAAATACCATTTAGGCTTGTGGGCTATTAGGGCGGTTATACTACGGTATTTCTCTGCCATCAATTTACAAAACATTTTTCAGGACTCTGGGATTCGATAAACTAATGTTCTCACAAGGCTTGCTTGAAGTTCTCACAGATTTATCACTAAAAGAACTTCAGACCCTGCGTTCAATAGCGATGAAGTTACGTCACATATATGCACAACGACCATGTTAGAGATTTTAAAACACAGAAAGTTAAATAATAGTAGTTAGACAAGTATCCAGTATCATTGTGTTCAACAAGAATTTCACAAAAGTCATCCATTTATTTTCTCTAATAGTGACGAATACAGTTGAGTCATGTGACAGTCCGACACATGCGATAATAATGTTCCGGGGAGGGACATGGAACAGGAGAGACAGGCGCTGATGCCAGGTGCCCTGAATGGTGTGATTATCCAGTTCAGAACATTTGCAGTAATAATAATTAGGTAATGGTACGCCATGCGTGAAGCAAATCACTACTGATAGCACACTTGAGTGTGTGATCACGGCTTCTAGAGTGGCGTCTGCTACTGAAGGCTCCGTGAGAGGCAAGCATTGTCCTGCCACATGCAAAGAAGCTCTGAGGAAACCTTCTTCTGGACAGGCTAGTAATGAAGTGTAGTGCAGATGTCGCGTTTTGGTGGCGGCTGTGCTGCTGATTTTAAGAATTTAACAGTAACATTAAAATTAATTGAAAGGCAAAACTGTAACAGGCCGTGGAGACCCATAGGCTTGTGAGACGTCGAAACTCCCAAATTTTCTCTAGACAATCGGCTCACAGATGGCGGTGAGGTTGCCAACCTTAAACGCCGGCCGCCCTTTACCTCCAGGAAGATTCCTGGTACTCATTTCTGTTAGAGGCTGAGTCGAACCTAGGGCTATATTTCAGTTGGTAGGATTAGGTAAATTCAAGAAAAAATATAAATGACGTCATCGGGGATCGAACCCGCTACCTTCCGGCTTGTATCACAGTGCCTCAAGGAGCTACGCTACCGCGTGCCCCCATTAATAATATTAATACCAATAATAGTCTTTGTCTCTGACATTAAGGGAAGAACGCAGACTGAGGGTGTTTGAGAACAGGGTGCTGAGGACAATATTCGGACCAAAGGAGGATGAAATAGAATGCTAGAGAAAATTGCACAACAAAGATCTTCATAACGCGTACTCTTCGCACAAATATAATTAGAGCGATCTAGTCCGGGAAAATGAGATGGGTGTGGCACATAACACGCATGGCGAGAGGAGGAATACATACAGGGTTTAAGGTGGGAAAGTGAGAAGGAAAGAGATCACTAGGAAGACATAGACATAGGTGGGAACATAATATTGCAAGGAGTTGCGGGAAGAACTGATCACTAATTTTCCTTTGATGCGATGCGGGCCGCATAGGAAACAACACATCCGTCAATTCTTCTGTTGTTGAATGTGTAGCCGTTGCTACTCAGCCATTGCCTAGCAACGATAGGGAGGGATACTCATGCAGATACAGAGACAGCAAGGTGATCTCATAAGCCGCTTTAATCTTCCGAAAGTAGAATAAAATATATCGTAGAGAAATAGGATAGGGTTGTATCGACTGGATTAACGTGGCTCAGGATATGGACCACTGACAGGAACTTGTAGAAGGTCCTGAACCCTTGGGTTCCATAAAATTTAGGGAAGTTCTTGATTAGCTGAGCGACTAGTTGGTGCTCAAGAGGGTATCAGCTCTGTGGAGTTAGTCACTTAGGTAGTTGGTTAGTAGCAGCAATAACAGAAGACAGGTTGTAGAGCAACTTAAAGTAGCCTAAATCTAATTCACTCGAGCGTCTGTGCGATGCAGGCTCTTGCTCCGGAAACAAAACACTCATGTAATACAAGTTGTAAAATTTAACTGCGCTCAAGTGCTTGTCACACAAACCCGTTCCTCCGTGCACTCGAACAGAACTGGTACATGACTACCCTGACCACCATAAAATGACCAACACTAGTAGAAACATGTAGAAGTGATGTTAATGAAAATATTTGGCACCGAGGAGAGTTGTGGCGATGGTCATGAAGAAAGCGAAATATAGGTTTTGCTGATAACCTAAGATCACTCGGGATTACTGGGTTCTTGGATTTCGGCCATTGTCCGATATTCTAAGGAACGCTAAAGAACACAAGGTTTCGGAAACTAGATCTGTTTCCGACCTCAGGTCAGCGGGGGGACGTACGAGTATATATTCTGTTTGGTCGGTTAGAACGCGCTAGTTCCAATCACTGAACTTTTATATAACTACCCCTTATTATTGGGGGCACGCGGTAGCGTAGTTGGTTGAGGCACTATGCTACAAGCCGGAAGGTCGCGGGATCGAATTCCGATGAGGTAATTGGATTCTTTTCAATTGATCTAATCCTTCCGGTCGCACTATGGCCCTGGGGTCGACTCAGCCTCCACCAGAAATGACTACCAGGAATTAATTAAATAATTTTCCTGGGGAGTAAAGCGCGGCCGGCGCGTAAGGCTGACAACCTTACCGCCATCTATGAGCCGATTGTCTAGATAATGTGGGAACCTCAACAGCTCACAACCCTATGGGCCTCCACGGCCTGTTACAGGGATAGATTTACTTTAATTTACCCTGTATTATTGTTATTATTATTATTATTATTATTGTTGTTATTAAATAGTTTAATTGAATTATTATTATAACCTTCTCTTATAACGAGGGTTTCTTCCTGGTACTTTTCTTCTTGAATCAGCGATGTACCCCCTCTCATTCAGGCTTCAGGAATATTGTTTATTTTCGATGTTCCCCGTACAGCTGCTTTTTTTTTTTCTAAAGAATATGTGGAATGCCTTTGTTTGTTTGTTTGTTTGTTGTTTTTACTATTAAGGGCAGGCCCCCGAGTCCAACATCAACAATAACAACAACCATAAAGCTGTAAACAAGATTCCCCAACCCCGAAAAAGGGAGCCCTCGCACGGCACTGCTCTGTAGTGCCACACAAGACGCAAAGCGCGTCACCCGAGGGACAACCGTCTCATAGCCAGCGAAGGATCTCACTGTCTTACGTCATTACTTTCCGAACTAGCAGCTGAACCTATAGAAACGTTGTTATTGGATTGTTTTCCGAAACGAGTACGGACAAAATTTAACTTAAAGGATAAGAAAAGATTTTAATTAACCTCGCACATTACATCAGCAGAGAACTAAACACATGAAGGGATGTGTCGCCGTGTAGATCTTATGTGACCCGACTTTTCGGAGTAACGTATCGCTTCCATCTTCAGGGTAGAAAAATCCGCGAACGAAGAATCAGCGTGAGCAGGTGGCTGCACACTGCCACTGCAGACTTCGAAACGTCGGTTAACACAAGAACTACACGGCCCCGCATCCCAGAAGACGAATTTCTTCATAGTCACCGTGTGAGAATCTAAAAACTTACAACTAAATACATATTTCCGTTACAATGAAATTCAACTTAAAATCTACCACTTAAAGGCATCGCTGGTATGACGAATGTAGAAGCTGCTAGGTGTAAGCTCTAGAGAATGTTCCTTTGTAAGGATTCTGGTCGAGCTCCTTATTCTCCTTGGGATCGGTATTGGCTCCTGCAGCCTCGCGTCTTTCACGCCCGAACTGGCATAAAATCCTTAACGCTGATTAGTTTTAAAGTAACTAAGAAACTTTCCCATTAAGATCGTCCGAGATTGAGAACCCTGTTGCAGGGAAAGAGTGTTCCGCAGTTCATGTGACGTTCGCAGGGCCACGAAAGAGACTAGCGGAGACTGGACACCCGTGAACGTAGTAATTAAAACAACAATGAGTTCCACGTAGAATTCATAAATCCTCCATTCCTATTGCATACGTAGTTAATCTTATGTTCAGATGATTCGAATTTATTAATGCGGTTGAGCTAGCTGGTTAGCTTGCTGGACATATGCATCGAGTACTACTGAAGTCTCAATTCATTTACTGCTTGCAACTGCAAATGTGTTAAAAATTTCTATTATTTCCAGTATTATCCTTTTCGGAGAATTGTATTATTCACATACTTATTCTATCTGCACAATGCTAAAACCTGAAAGGTCGCGGGTTCAATTCCCGATGGGGTTATTGCATTTTTCAATTGGCCTAATCCTTCCAGCCGCACTATGGCCCTGGGGTTGACTTAGCCTCTAACAGAAATGAGTACCAGGAACCTTCGTCGGAGGTAAAGGGCGGCTGGCGCTTAAGGCTGGCAACCTCACCGCTTTCTGTGAGCCGACTGTCTAGAGAAAATGTGGGAGCCTCGATGTCTCACAGCCCTATGGGCCTTCACTGTCTGTTACAGGGATAGCTTGACCTTTTTTTTTTTTTTTACTTATTCTTTGTTAAATTTGTCAGATTAAATCTCAAAGTTTCGCACCGTTCCTATGTTAGTAGTTCTTATCTTGCGACCAACATTTCATGCTAAGTTATAGGAATGTACATAACATACCTTCATAAAAACGTTCATGTCACAATAATTATCGCCGTCAAACCGACAGGTAAACGAAAATCTCGCCCTGCCTCGATGCTGTTGCTTTAAGCTATGTGAAAGTACGTTAAAAATCTTGCATATCTTTCGAAGCTCTATTGCGATACATTTAAGAGCGTATATTAAATGTCGTTAGTGTTCGTAAGTTCAGTCTTACGTCATATCGTTACAAGGCTCTACCTATTGTTGGAAATGAAAGGTTAGAGGATAGGGGTGGCCTATAAAGTCATAAAGTTCAAATAAAACTTCGTTAATATATAAATCAGTTTGTTCAGACGTTGAAAGAAGGGATATGTCCACAGACACGCACAACATTGTAAAATTTTAAGTTTTCACGGCGGTGACTATGAAGAATGCCGTCTTCTGGGATGTGGCGCCGTGTATATATTGTGTGAACCGACGTTTCGGAGGAACGTATGGCCTCCATCTTTAGGGTATAAAAAATTCCGCGAGCGAGGAACCAGCGTGAGCAGGTGCCTGCAGACTGGAACGCGTGGCCTCCATCTTCGGACTATTGAAAAACCTGGTCATGCTACTTCGTCGCTCGCGGATTTTTAATGCGATGAAGATGGAGGTGATACATTCCTCCGAAACGTCACTTTACCCAATATATACATGGCGCCACATCCCAAAAGACGGAATTCTTCACGGACAACAATGATTCCATAAGTCATACTGTTTCCTTCTTCCCTCTTATGAAAGGAAAGGCGGTGAAAACTGGAACTATATTCCTAATATAGGGAGGCAGGGTTATGGGAAGTTCATGTACGGTGCTGCTGCTGATGTCATGCCGTAGAGCTGTACACATTAAATGCAAATGCCTGTTATAATTGTCAGATTCCTATTCTAACCACGTTTGATATTAACTGATGAGAATTAGAACACTTACAGCGTTCTGAACACTTCTATATGGAATTCCATGTACAGTAAGACAGGATTTTGGACAGTTCGTATATGCTAAAACCCGACATTGTGGGCGGTACGTAAAAGCTCCGTACTAAATGAATGCAAATATATGTTTTAATGCTCAAATTCATATTCAAATCATGTCCGCCATTAAATGACGGGAATTGGTGCATGTAACCCTATAGGGGCACTAGAAATTTTAACACTATTATGTGTTTTTGGTAATTCAATTTGTAGATCATCTTGGAAGACAGAATGACGTGGGAATATAATTACATCAAGATGGATAACCCGTGTTACGAGGGATGGAGGTGGATGGAACTAGTTTAGGGTAAAATTCAGTCGTGTTTCTTTGGTGTCAGAGGTGTTGAACTATGGAGGTTTGCTACCATAGTGTTAGTTCGCGAAGACTTTCGTTAAGGTTTGAAGATTAAGTCTGGGATATCACGTTTATCTGTTTTTAGCTCCTTCAATTTTTGGCTTCACGAAATGATCAAGTAACACGTACATACTACTAATCGCAATGATTACAGAAGTTCCTTAGAACGTGTATGTTGGCCCACAACTTCTTTATGGAGCACTGCAGTGATGGTACAGCAGTGTAGTAAACAATAACGGTTGGTGGATACGAAATTATTAATTAAAATTTCTCCATATTGGTTACTCACTTATGAGCCTGCGCCATATGTGTATATATATATATATACACACACACACACACACGCGCGCGCGCGCGCGCGGTAGAGTCATTAAGTTCGTGGACTGTGGTTTTATCGCATCACATTACAAGGTACTGACATACACTTACACAGATCCACATCGGCCCTCAAAATGGTTGCCGTTGGCCGCTATGCAAGTCTTTCAACGTTGGTATAGCTGTCGAAAACATTGCTGAAAACATAGTGGCAGAAAATTCCCGTAGGGCTTCTCTTGTGGCAATGACGATCTCCTCGGACGACTTAAATCTACGACCACGTAGCTTTGCTTTCAAGCGGTGAAAGCGAACGAAATCGCAGGGTGCAAGATCAGGTGAGTACGGAGGGTATGGCAAAACGGTGACCTGTTGCCTTGCCAGTTCCTCTTGGACAAGAACAGAGCGATGTGCAGGGGCGTTGTCGTGTAGCAACAGCCAATTCTTCCTACGCCAAACGTTTCGTTAGGGGATTTGCCTAGTTTCTGGCAGAACTTGATGTTTGTCCGTTGTTCAAACTGCCACATCTTCGATTTCCGCCACTCGCATTTAACTGCAGTCCACAATAGAGGCCGAAGTTCTACTTAAACTGTTATATACGTATATGAGCGAAAGTCATAAATTATCCGCACTTTCGCCATAACAAATCTTTAGGTTTGTCATACTGTCTTCCGCACATGCATGCTTAGAGTAGGTACTATTATGGTCACGTGATCGAAGTTTGACCTCGATCGCGTCATTTTTCTTGATACTGTGACAGTGTAAACATGGTCGCTCCACTAGCAGTGTGCACCAAGGAGGAACAAAGAACAGTGATCTGATTTCTCTGGTTGGAAGGTGTGTCAGGGGCTGAAATTCATTGTAGGCTTTCAACACAATATGGGGCAGTTCTCTACCGCGTAGAAGTGTGTATGAGTAGATCGAGAAGTTTAAAGGTGGCCGGACAAGCGTGACGCACGAAGAGGGAGCAGAACGCCCGTCAACCTCAACCACTGATGAGAAGATTCAGCAAGCTCGAGAGATTGTACTGACGAACCGGGAGTTACCGTCGATGAGGCAGCGTGTTCTCTGCAGGTTAGCCATGGATCTGCCTATCAAATCATCCACGACGAGCTCGGCTTCCATAAAGTCTGTGCGAGATGGGTGGCAAGAGAACTTGCCGCAGAGCACAAGCGCAAACGTGTTGAGACCTGCCATCGCTTACTCGACAGCTACAACAATGAAGGCAAAGAGTTTTTGAGAAAAATAGACACAGGAAATGAAACGTAGGTCCATCGCTATGAGCCAGAATCCAAAAGCCAGAGATCGCCAACGAAGTAGAAATTCAAGACTCAATCTTCCGCGGGAAAGGTGATGCTAACCGGTTTTTGGGACTCAGAAGGACCTATGCTGGGAGACTACCTGGAGAAAGGGTGTACGATCAAGATACAGTGATTCGTTGGCCAACAATCTGAAGCCAGCAGTTCGCGACAATGCACGCCCACACATGGCCGGCCAGACATTTGCAACCATAAACCAATAGGGTTTCGAGGTGCTGGAACACCCTGCCTACAGCCCAGATCTCGCCCCTTCCGACTGTCATCTCTTTGGACCGCGCAAAGATGCTTTACGAGGTCGTGGATTTTCTACGGACAAAGAAGCGGTGCATAAATGGTTGCGCGATCAACCGAAAACCTTCTTGGAGGGAATACGCAAGCTTGTGGACCGCTGGACCAAGTGCATCGAAAAGGAAGGAGACTATGTAGAAAAATGACGTACTTGTTCAACCCCTACTTTTGTATATATAAATTGGGAAACAGGAGTGCGGATAATTTTTTACTTTATATATATATATAGCCTAACTCGATGCAGTGGAGCCCTTCTTGGGAAGCTGACCGTCACTCATCATTTATAGTCATTGAAGCTACAAGAGTTTAACTGTAAACACGCATTCAGTTTGTCAGCTCGTGTACACAGATGAGGACTTACATACGGTGGACGCGCCATAACTCAAGCGATTAATCGCTGGCTTCCCACTGCGGCGGTCCGGGTTCGATCCCGGGTCTGGTCAAGTGGGTTTTGTGGTGGACAAAGTGGTGCTGGGGCAGGTTTTCTCCGAGTACTTCGGTTTTCCCTGCCAATCTTCATTCCACCAATTGCTCCACAATCACCCTCACCTATCATCTGGGGCTGGTACAATTGACCAGAAGTGGCGGCAGAACAAGGGACTTAGTCCCACCCCACTAGCAATAAGAAATACATACGGTGGAAGCGTTTCCCAGTAGCTGATCTATGATTTTAAAGTTTTAATTGTATTCCTCTAGGATGGGGGACTCTTTGTCAGAATAAGTGACACGAAATGGGAGGTCTTTACGATGTCGTGGATGTTGATCTTTGTTTATTTCGATTTCGTACTGCAGGAGACCGGTTCTGGGGCCCACCCAACCTCCTATCCAATGGGTACCGGGGGCTCGTTCCACGGAGATAAAGCGCCGCAGCGTGAAGCTGACCACTCACCTCCAGCTAGCGCCGAGGTTAAGAAAATGTGGGTCTGTACATCCACTTCCCCATACGCCTACATGGTGTAGTGTTTAATTATTTAAGCACTTTACCTCTACATTACAATGATAAACTTCACTTGAAGAGTGAGTTCGGTGAGGTAGCACGAAGAAGACAATAAACAGAGCTCTGTAACACTCGTCCCTCCAGATGGAGGCGATGTGTTCCTGCGAAACGTAGGTTGACTTCTACCGGATAGCCCGTCCTTCTGTCCTAGTCTCCGCTGTTAGAACATAAACTCCAACATCACATATGCCTCTTTTCTAATTCTTGGATCAGTTCGAAACGCGTTAAACTTACCGTTCTGCAAAGGCATACCTATATGAAATACGGTACTTAAAATACGCAGAAGTTGATTTTTGTCAGTGGAATGCAGGGTGAAGTCCTAATAGAGTATAGAGAAAGCTAATAAACCCTTAAAGTAATGTAGAAACGCTGAAATACTGGTTAAAATCAGTAAGAAATTAAAAACTGCATTCACGAAGAATTCAAGGAAAGGTTAAGTTTGCGGTATGCTTGCTACAATGTAACTCAGAATATTTTAACTTTTCCGTCTTGTATATAGTCACTTAAAGTTAACACCAATAATCAATTAAAATTTTCTATAAGACTGTAAAAACATAAAATAACGCGTTTGTTGTTTTGTATGGGGGTAGGCCTTGATATTTTACTCTTTACTCTTATTAGCCCTATCAACAGTATCATTTTTAGATCCTATACCGTCTGTAACGCAACAGTAACCTTATAAATTAAACTGAAAATATATTTAATACACTAAGTGTTTGTTAAATACCTTAAAATGTCATTAAAATTATACATTCATTCCTTGTTGCAACATGTTTCGGCCACACATGGACCATCATCAGGCAAAATTTTTTGTTATTGGGTAGACTACTGCACTGTACGCTTTGTCTTCTGTGCCGATAGGCACATCGTTGTTTTTGTTGTTAGTTTCTTTAGTAGTATACTCCCTCTGTATACTTTTTGGCGGATATTTCAGTGTCTTTATGTCGTTTACTTTGTTGTGCATGCTCTTAGTGCTGTCTTCCTTATCAGCAGTACGCCTGCGCCTGTAGTAAATGGACGCCAAGTCTCATTTAGTCTGACTCACTAACAATTTAAAGGGCGAGTAAATGATGACTCGAGCAATCGCATTTGGAGCTGTGTGCCCCGGCCTCACGAGCAGTTGCGTTTCGTGTGTCCAGACGGATCGACTGACGTTTCCGCACGGCGCCATGGTGCTGGTACGCTGCCGAGAGCTCGGAGTTTACAAATTGCTGGGGGAGTCCTCGCTTCAGTGCCAGAATGGTGTGTGGACCCACCGACCGCCGGCCTGTATTCCAACTACTATGCTTACCAACTTCACCGGTAAGTAAGGGCGAATTTGGTATGATTTAGTTTCATTCCGAATTTCTCTTAGCATATGATTTATTCGATATTTTTAAGCATCCTTGAAGGTTCTTTCAAGTTGCTGCACTCCCTTTATGATTAACCCAAACTCGAGTGTCACAGGAAAACAAATGGTTTTCTTGAACGAAAAATACATAAAGATCCCAGATAAAGATACAATACGATCCCAGGGCTCGAACGAGGGAAGTCAGCTCATGCCTTAGACCGCGCGGCCACTGTGATCGGCGACTCTTCATGAGCTCAATCAATTTAATTTTAATTTTTAATTCGCTTAGTGGGAGGTGGAGTCCAAATGGGTCCACTAGGCACGGCGGCCACTGATTGGACTATTTTAGCCTGCCCCGGGTGATTGTGATAATGGAGAATTTGGTGGAATGAAGATTGGCAAGGGAAACCGAAGTACTTTGTTCACCATAAATCCTACTTGACCAGACCCGGGATCGAACCCGGGCCACCGCAGTGGGAAGCCAGTGACTAACCGCTTGAGCTATGGCGCGGCCTACGCCCAATCAGTATTCCACTTCTTGACATACGTACACACTGTAACATAGCTCTTGTTGCCTACTCGGCGACGTCTCTTTTTCTTGCTTTCAGATGATTCAGGTCTCCAGTTGTGTCCACAGAGAGTAATTCTTTATGTAGTCCTAAAAGAAGTAATGAATCCATATCAAATCAGGGCTTACAGGTGGCCACAGAATTACTTGAACCTCCCCTGACAATCCACCTTCCAGCAGATGCTGCAGAAGCAACTTGCATCATATGTCTTGAGATACGCGACGGTGCTCCGTCTTGCCGGTGACCCCTGAAACTGTTTCAATGTAGGAGTGTAAAGGCAAAAATTTCTGTGTGACGCCTCTTGTATATTTGCAGACAGAGCCACCCGAAACACCACCATTTTTTTTCGGGCACAGTTTATTTGAATGTTTTGGTTTTAGCAGATGAAAGATTTTTGTGAGTTTTGCTTCTCGTTACGTGCCCTTGTATAATTAGAATAGTCAAGTCAATGAAGATGGGAGGCGCAGGACATGTAGCACGTTTGGAGAGAAAAGGAATACATGAAGGATTTTGGTGGGAAAGCCAGAAAGAAAAAGATCACTAGGAAGACATAGGCGTAGGTTTAATGATATTATTAAAATGGATCTTAGATATATAGAATGGGGTAGTATGAACTGGATTGATATGGCTCAAGATAGGGGCAGTGCAGGGCTCTTGTGAATACGGTGATGAATATTTAGGTTCCATAAAATGTTGGGCAATTGTTGAGCAGCTGTGAGACTGGCGGCTTCTCAAGAAGAACTAAGCTCCATGAAGTTAGTTAGTTAGTAGAATTAAAATGTCGATTCAAAGCTTCCTAGACCACCTTAGGGATAAAGTAAATGTGTGCTGGTTTGCATCTTACATGAAGCTCCGAGTCTGTCCGACTGTTTGACAGTCGCTTGTTTGCTTCCAGAGGACTCTCCCCCAACGGTTCTGATTAAAATACCGTCGGGTTCCGCATCTGTTGAACCGTCCGGGGACCTCGCCGTTTTCCCTGGTTCCATTCTGCATCTCGAGTGCCTCTTCTCTCGGAAGCTGGGCAACCCCGAGTGGACATGGACCTCCACTTTCCGACAGTTTCTCACGGGTAAGCTTCTAACGTAAGCAAAGTGGGCACCTAAGCTGTGCGGTCAATACGATATGTTGCTATGCGACCTCACTTCTTTCTGAGCCGCAGAATTAGTGGCATCATCATAGGCTAGAGAGCTACTGGCCTGTGCTGAAATATACTGGTCCTTATTAGACGTAATTCTGAGACGTTGTTTGCATTAGGTCTATGTTACCATTTCATTTGCTCTAGACTCAAACTTAGACCTTAACAAAATTTTTGAAATAATTGTGCAGTTTTGAAATGCCTTTGTACGTGAAGTATTCCTCATAGGATATCTGAGGTTTTAAAAATGAGGTCAATAAAGAGGTCTATCTTCTAGTTTATAACGCCTCATAGTCCTTTGAAAATCAGTCGACTCTTCGGAAGAACATGTTGCCTCCGTCTTCAGGGTCGAAGGACAAGCCAAAAAGAAACCAATATAAAGCAGGCAGTTGATTTTCAATGGACTACTCGGCATAATATTCCAGAAGATACAATTCTTCATAATCACCGCTGTGAGAAGCTCAAATCCTACAAAGATCAGTAAGTTAAGATTGCAGGTCTCTGACGTATGACGAAATGTAGCTCTGAGCAACCTAACCCCTTGGAACACAAATTAATATACATGCGTTTGTCTCCCACGAGAGATAGGCTCAGAAGTTTATTTAGGCCTTAAGCATTGTAGAATTTAAAATTAATTAACACATCCATGGCAGTACCGTGTAAATAGAAGTTCTGCTTATCAAATTCCGTCAGACTGTGTACAAGAGCTGGGAATATGGAGTTCATTTGGACCCAGAATTCAATTCTCCCTTTATTCAAGTAAAATGAATTAAGCTTTCACATGGCAATACTCGAATATGAGGATTTAAGCTAGTAACTGTACAGCCAGGGTAGCTCAGTCGGTATAGCGATTGGCTACGGACTGGAAGACTGAGGGGTTGGAGTTCGAGTCCCTGTAGAGTCACGAATTTTCTCTTCTCCACGTCGTCCAGACCGGCTGTGGGGTCCACCGAACCTCCTATTCAGTGGGTACCGGGGGTAAAGCGGCTGGGCCGTGAAGCTCACCACTCACCTCCAGCTAGTGCCGAGACCAAGAAAATGTGAATCTATACGTCCACTCCCCCATACGCCTTCATGGCGTAGAGCTTTATACGTTAAGCACAGGGACGACTTTACTTTTTTACTGTTCATTCATATTGTGACGTATTTGCGCTATGCATGACACCCCCTCCCCCGCCAGTTGTGACGTAACAGCATCGGAGCGCTGCCGCTGCTACGGTAACAGGCCAGTGAACACTCTGTCCCCTCCCCGCGGTGACGTAACAGCACTTTCCACTGTGACGTAACAAGGGGACACCGCTGGTAACACGAGGCAACAGGGAGCGGTATAAAAAGCCGGCTGAGCAGTATGTGAAGAGAGTGTGTGATCAGGAGTGACACAGCATGGATCGTGAAGTTGCCGAGTCAGTTGCAGTCTAGCATTCGCCGGAGTGAATGGAAGAAGTAATTGTGATACTGCCGATGGCAGTAATTGGGGAAATTGTGAATTGTATAATTGTGAGAGCGAGTGTTCAATAAATTCGCTACATCCAAGACGGCTTGAAGTTATTTGTCGCGTGACATATACCAAACACGTGACGATATTCTTAAGTAAAGTGGTTGTTAAAATAAGAAAACTAAATAAAAATCGAATGGCTAAACAGAGCTTAATGCGGGCCTGTTTTTGGTGACGAGGAATTTACACAGTTCATAGTTTCCATACTTTTCACCTCGTAACATTAGGGAGGTGAACTGAAGGAGGGTTGTCACATGTGGCATGTACAGTATGATGAGAAATGCATGAACAATGTTAGTAAGACGGTCTTAAGGGCTCACAACACTTGCCTGTCTAAGGTATAGGTAGATGGAGAAGTTTAAAACGAATCTTGGAGAAATAGGATGTGAGGGTGTTGACTACGTTCATGAGACTCGGGGGAGGTTCTAATGCCAGCCGTTTGTGAACAGACTAATATAACAGATATATAAGTTTTGAGGTTTTCACGGCGGTGACTATGAAGAATGCCGTATTCTGGGATGTGGCGCCGTGAAGATCTTCTGTGAACCGACGTTTCGGAGGAACGTATCGCCTCCATCTTTAGGGTAGAAAAATCCGCGAACGAGGAATCAAGGCGCAGACTGCAGCCACCTGCTCACGCTAGTTCCTCGCTCCTGGATTTTTCTACCCTAAAGATGGAGGCGATACGTTCCTCCGAAACGTCGGTTCACATAAAATCTACACGGCGCTACATCCCAGAAGAAGGCTTTCTTCTGGCTAATGATATTTCGGGTTCCACAAAAGTGGCTGAGCGACTATAAGCTTTCCAAGAAAGATCGTGCTCGAAGGAACAAATTAATCCTATTATTTTAGTTAGTTTAATTCAAATTGGTTTCATGGTATGGGGCAGACATGATGAAACTGACGTCGCTGAGCAAGTTAATANATACCGTATTTACGCATGTATAGGCGGCGTGCGTGTATAGGCCGCAGCACAATTTTCAGACAGAAATTATAGAAAAAATAATTTTCTTGGAATATTATTTCAGGAGTAGAAATTATTCCGAAATTTGGCAACATAATTTTTTTTTAAATGAAGTGTGATTTCGAATATTTCGAATATAAGCCGCACCCCAGTTTTCCTCTTGAATTTTTGGCAAAAAATGTGCGGCCTATACATGCGTAAATACGGTATATAGGTGCAAAGCGTCGTTAAATAAACCATAATTCATAATTTACTGCTGTTTTTCAAAATTGCTCTAACTGCCTCCAAAAATTTACGTATATTGCAAGAAAGAGAACTGTATTGTCATTAAGCGGCTGGGTTCGAATGCCTATTTGAACGGTTAGCCGCCTGGGTCGAATGTCGATCCATTTTTGGGATTCAGCGGCGAGAATTTTACCTCACAACGTCTCATCATTATCTATACCTAACGAACGTGCAAGCCGCTTCTTCCTACAGCGCGCCATCTGGAGTTTAGCTCTGCCAATATCTCAGCAGCGCCCCTCCCAGCATGACATTTCGTGAACCAGTGAAATTGTAGACTCGCAGGTTCGGATTATGTCTAATTAGAATTTTCACTTTTGTTTTGGATGAAGAGAACGAAGCTTTTAATTCCGTTCGAGACGCATAGCTCGATTGCTCTTTGCTATCTCCGCAGGTAAAAGTAAGAAGTAAGGCTAAAGTTGCCCCTTTGCACGAAGCCATGAAGACGTACGGGAGAGAGGGACATCTCCAGCATTCTTGGCCACAATCTGTTTGAAAACTCCGGGACATTTTCCCTGTTGGGATTTAGTCACTAAAGAAGAATTTATGGCATTTACGCACTATGAAAGCTTCAGATTTTCTGTAAGAAATTGCTACATGAATCAATGTTACGACGAAACTAACAGTTTATAAAAGTATCCATTTACACTTAGCTACATAAAGCGGGAAATAAGTTCTGTGCATTTTGAAGATGTAATAATCGACAGAGCTTCTGCTTGTACAAATAACTTTGTTGAAATAGTAAGTGTACTTCAAAGGAAGGTCGAAAGACGCTTGTTTCAAATATACTTGCTTCTTGTTAAACTTATTCGCAGTTAATACTCGTTGCACCGAGAGGAACAGAAATCCGAAAAGTCATATCTTTGAAACAGAATCTACATAGAAGTCTGCTTTAGGTTTGAAACTATTGATCTAAATTAAAGATTTAACTTCCCTGTTCACTGTATAAGAACAAGGAAATTTATATGAGCCATTTAACTTCCTTTTTTTTTTACCTGCTTTCTCTCTTCTTCTCTGCGGAACTTCTTGATCTCAACTGCATAGAAATCTCCAGACTCTGAAGTCACTGTAACTTGAGATCCCGAACCTATGTACACTCATTATAAGAATTTGAAAGAGAAGGCAAAATATTTCTGTTAACAGCATTCGTTACTTAAATGGAATCCATAATTTCAGTCCGCTATCATATTTTGCGTAAAAATAAGCCGAGTTCACTTTTTGCATTAGTTACTCGTAAATCCCGTAAGTAGGCATTGGATGTAAATGCAGATCCCCAGGAACTGTACACCATCAAGCGCTCACATTGGCTGCACTGATCCTGTTCGTCAGAAAGCAAGGGAATGCGAGAAAGTTTATTTCGTTGCAACTTGAATGCATGCTTCATCCTCTGCATCAGTGATTCCTTTTTCTTTTCGGAATCCTAAGAATACTGCTCAGAGGCGTACAAGAATTTTCAGGTTTTATAAAAGTCCATTTGCTGCTCATAAAATAATTGTTGGCGCTGTCTTGTTCAGACGGACAGTCGTGGGTTCCAAATCTCGTAATCACACATTTCTCGTTAAAGAGTTTGAAATTCATTAATAATTTGTGCATATATGTTTTCAAAAACTTCGCTTCCACACCTCTATTCTGATAACGAAGCAGGACGGTGTTCTATGAATTTGTTAAATACATTTTTTTTCCTTGGCACTACAGCCCTAGTGGGCCTAGGCCTACCTCCATGAACTTCTCCGTTCACGTCGGTTTTTCTAGATCTTACACATTCGGTAGGACTCCTTGGATGGGTGATCAGCTCGTTGCTAGGCCTCTACCTGTACACAAACACAGAAAAACGCACACACACAAACTAAATATCCATGCTCTGAATGGGATTCGAACCCACGATCCCGGTTGCCAAGCGAGCGAAAACAGTACATGCCTTAGACCGCTCGGCTACCGTGACCGGCGTTAAATACATTACTACACATAAATTATTGCTGTGTACGTATTGTGGCGTGCCGCCTAAAAGCCAGAGCATCTGAGTGAGCGTCCATTGCTAAACAACGGCTTGTTAAAACATGTTTCCGAGATAGCGCATACAGAGACGTCCATTGTCAGGCAACGGCTTAATAAGCATTGTACTCGCAACAACGAATAGCTAGAGATGAAAATCAACGTGTTGCCTAAAAATGAAAACACGTTCCCGATAGAACGCAGACAACCTTTATGGAAACGAAACCCTTCAAGTCCGTCCGATTGCAGAAGATATGTGATCAGAGAAGCCCAGATCGGAATGGAGATCCGTGGCGAACGGAGCAGAGCTGAGATCAGAGAAGAAACCAGCTCAACCAAGAACCAGATGACGAAACGTGAGAGACGACGGCCTAGTCAGGTCGCGTCGTCTGGAAGACGCGATTTCAGGGTGACTGTAGCTGTGACTGTAAACGAGTTATCCGATTAACAGCTCCGGACACGTGACAATATTATGGACTTGGGTATGTATCTGTAAATATATGTATACTCTTGGCATGCACAGCTTCCGGATGAGTATTTCTGGCATTATTGGTTATACGTTGGTATAAGGAGTCCTTACTAACTCGCACCACACACTCGAACCATTTCCCTCGACACACAGACACAGTCATCTCGCTAAATTCATTCATGCATTCCCCTCACTACCTCACTCTCTCAGTTGCACTAACTCGACACGTCATCCACTGGCGCATGCATTCCCCTCACTACCTCACTCTCTCAGTTGCACTAACTCGACACGTCATCCACTGGCTCATGCATTCACCTAGCGAAGAGCACATGTACGTGTTTTCACGAGAAAGAACACTGAACTGTGAAGCCAAGTATGATGTAAAAATATTGTGAAGTGTATAGCCATTGATGGGCAATGGCTCGGTAAACACATTCCCGCAACACACGCGTACCCGACAATAGGGCATCCATCGCTAGGTAACGGACCAGTATGCACGCATAGTTAACTACACAGGGGTGTTTTCCATAAGGTTATAAAGGTACAAAGAAGGTCACTTGAGAAGTCATAGATACAGAGTAGTCGAGTCAGAATTGAAGGGTCGAGCTTCGAGACACCACAGAAATTGAATGGAGCCCTGTCTTCGTAATTGGTAGTCGCAGAATGAAGCCAAGAAAGGGAATTGGACGGCCACAAGAAGACTTCATGTGTGATTTGAAGTTACAGTGAGAATGTGATAAATCCGTTGCCAGGATACGGCTAGTGAAACGGAGAACCATAGTGCGTGTGGAAAAGTGTACTGTAAAGTGTGTAGATCAGAGATATCATTGTATTACCTGTAGTTCCGAGTTGTGTGAATGTATAAGGTGAAATAAATCCAGTCATCCAATCCAAAACCCCGTCTATGGTTACTAATACACGTGATAATATGATTTACTTACTTCTTGGATGTACGGTCATTTTAGAACCTTGGCCACTTTCACGACAGTTGCACATTCATCTGTCACGGGATACCAATCGCTACGTTTCCCTGCATATATTGTTTTCTGAAGTGGCATTATTAACCTCGTGCACAAGCCCAAACCTGGAGGCCAGAGGCTGTCATCTGGCTTATAACCTCCGGTATGTCTACCATAGTATACGCTTCCTCTTGCATAGCTCTCCAGGTGATCATTATGTTTGGGGAGTAGGCCAGGGGATAGATTATGAAGTGAAGTGATGTGCGTATAATTTTTAGTCTTGGTGAATTAGCATGCAGTAGGGAACATAATTAACAATATGGAAGCAGTTTCGCACTTCTTTGTGACAAACAGTAACTCGTAAATGAAATTCCTATGCACAGTTCAGAAAATTGTGTCACATTTCTGGATGTTCAAGACTCATAAAGTTGAATATCTTCAGTTTGTTTCTCACACACTTCTGTGGCGGACACCATGTTGTTGAATCTTGCAATTAGAGACATCTGTGGATTGCTAACTACGTGATATTCCATCAGTTCTCAAAGTCATAAGTAATTAAGCAATTGAACATGACAATTTTAGTTGTAAAAGATCTCAAAATTACGATGTGTGCAGTGAGAATTTTGTGATATGTGCTATTATGGTTGTCAAATGAAAAGAAGGCCAGACGGGCGGGAAAGGTAACAGTCAAGGAGAGGTGAGAAGGAAATCGGGAAGGCTGCGGATTGGATTCATCTGGCGTAGATAAAATCACGTGAATACTGTTCCACAACAAGCAGGAATTTCATAACCATGTGATTTACTCTGCTTCATGGAGTTAGTTATACACTGTATTTAGAAAGTCTGCAATATGCATGTAAGCAAAGTGCAGGAGGGAGGTAACCAGTGAGCACTGCGGAGCATTCGGCTTGTTACGATCTGTGCTTTCAGCTCCTCTTGCTTACTTACCTCCAGTTTTATTTACAATGGCTCTTCCCGCCCATTCAGGGCCCAGGAATCTTATTCACTTCCGTAATCTTTTTCACAGAAGATAGGACTGCGTGACGAGTGATCAGCCCGTCTCAAGGCCTCTACCTAAACACAGGACAACACAAACACAGAATAATTGCATACACACACGAAGCATCCGTGCCCTGAGTGGGATTCGAACCCACGATCCCAGCGTCCGAGCAAGTGAAAACAGTTCATGCCTTAGACCGCGCGGCTACTGTGACCAGTTACATCAGGCATGTCAAACTCAACTTGTACAGAGGGCCACCTCAGCCCTATAAATAATAGTCCAGGGCCGCACTTCAAAATAGAAATATACATTAGATTTTGATACAAGGAAATTTAATTCTATTTATTATTTAGGAATAATTTCAGTATAATTACCTGAATTCATATTCTTACAGTTTTAAAAAGCAAGAGAATGCCATTTTTGACAAGTATCAAACAGCTTTTCAATATGTAAAAAGAGAGATTACACAAGAAATTATGTTAGAAATAGCAAAACATTGAATCTCCTGCAGGCTCCTAATTTATGTTTGCGTCAGACTTCTTTTCTTCTGGTCTGTTGGAAAATTGTCTTTACAAAAAATGTTTCTACTAACATTTTAATATTGATTTTAATATCAATTAGCTCTAAAAGTTGAGGGGCCGCACTTTGTGGCTATGGGGGCCGCATGTTTTACACGGCTGAGCTACATACTCTCCATAGACATTCCAAATGGAGTATAATCTTCAAGGGATGCGGGTGTAATGTACTGATTTGCTTTATAACATTTCCTATCTGTGTATAAACGTACAAGAGAAGCGTGAACACAATTGTGCATCGATTTGGATGGTTCTCACAGAATGAAATCGAGAAGAACGTTTCTGACGCACTTCTTGAACGGAACATGATTAGAAGGAGCGTCAGCCTGATTATCACTGGATGAAAAATTCATTCGGAAGATTCGTTTTCATGTAAGCACCCCCAAATTGGGTACCAGAGATTAGATATGAAAATAAGTTAATTCTAAAAGCGCTATTTCTTATAGGAAACGATGAAGTTTCTTAATTTATGCGCTAAATGCCTGAACGGAATAATATTTGTGTGTGTTATCATCGCTCATTTTCTAACAAATTTTATTCTCTTGTCATGCTATTGAGCTTACAGGGGCTTTCGCTAATGGTATCGTGAACACAGAGACCTCCATTTCTTTGTTTCGCAGTGCTTCTAGCAGCCGATCGAGTTCCGTCCGTGGGAACACGAACGTGTTCCTTCCATTTATTTGTTCCCCCCTCACAGACTTCTTACGCAGGCTGCAGCGAAGCTACCAACATTCGGTAGGGACTTAAGGGCCGGTGGCACACAGTGCGGCTCTTGTTCTAGAAGTGTCAAAGAGTGAGTTGTTGTAATTTTCGGAATTTCAAAATGGTTGTCATCATCTTGAGTGAGACATTGCTTTACCATCTCTTACTTTGGTTCCTCACTCGCGGATTTTCTACCTTAAAGATAGAGGCGATACGTTCCTCCGAAACGTCGGTTCACACAAGATACACACGGGGCCACATCCCAGAAGACGACATTCTTCATCTAAGATATTTCAGCAGAAACATACGAGTGCGTGCAATAACGAATCAATATACGAGCAGTTGTAATTTCATCTGTTTATCGTCTGTAGCGAACTGGTTCTGATATTCCAGTCTCAGATCCCGACACGTATACATCATAGCATCTGCAGACATGGCTTGTATGCGCTCACGTGTTGCGAAATTCTCTTTGCTTTTGCGTCTCAGAAAGGAAAAATGACATTACGTTCGAACTGACTTCCTTCCCTCACTTTGAGTGGGAATATTTGTGAACTGTGCTGCGTGAACTCCTGGCAGGATCAGTAGTGCTACAGAGCTAGAAGGGTAGAAGACAGGCTGGTCCTCTGGGTTAGGCGTTAGGCGTGAAGAGAATAACCCCACCTCGGAAGACAGTACATCTCAAGAAGCTTAAGGACATTCACAGGAACGGGGACTTTGAGGAAGTTATCAAATGGAGAAATGGAAGAATGAAGATGTATCATAAAGAAGGTAAAATGTCTCAGAAAACCATACAGCCATGGACCATATACGTTATTTAAGATTTGAGGCTTTCACGGCGGTGAATATGAAGAAAGCAGTCTTCTGGGATTTGGCACCGTGTATATGTGGTGTTAACCGACGTTTCGGAGGAACGTATCGCCGGAACGTAACTGTCTGCTTTTACCGGTTCTCACGGTCTCTCCGCTTGCAGATTTCTTATATTTTTTCTNTATTTAATTTAATTTCTTTATTATATAAACTTATGTTTATTCAGTTGCGACTTCAAGTCTCAGAAGTGAAGTCCTGGAATTGATCTTGTTTTCCTGCTAGGAACGAAGGCATATCCAAGTCCAGCTGTCCAGAGGTTCATTGTTGAACGTCCTGCCGCAAGCGCGTGTAAGCATTGAGTGAGTGTGTGGACGTGCCTCGTCACGTGTATATTAATGGAGGTTTCGACCGACTGGCAGGTTTAAGGTGTTGCTTGATTGGTTTCGCGCGGGATAACACATTTTTTTGTCATCCCATTAAGTAAGACATGGTTCGATGACGTTGGTTAAGAGAAACACTGCTACAGATTAACTTATTAGTGTTGGTACGTAGGATGTGAGGTTCTCACAGAGGTGGCTATGAAGAGTTGGTAACTTTGAAGAACGATGTCATGTGATCCGTTGATAGTCAACCGACGTTTTGGAGGAAGTGTAAGCCAAACAAGAGACCAGCATAAAGTAGATGGGTGCCGTATGTAGATGGCTCTGTTTCCTGCCTGCTTAATGCTGGTTTCTTGCCTGGCTTATTCTTAGACCCAGAAGATGGAGAACTGTCGCTCTGAAATCTCGCCTCGATTTCAAAGGACTACACAGCATTATATCCGAGAAAAGTGGATCTTCATAACCACCGCTGTGAGCACCGCAAACCGTAAAATTCTTCAGTTTCTGAGAATTTCCTGTTGTAACGGTACCTCAGTGTTATGTGCATCCCACATTCTTCAAGTCAGTGGCGCAGAAGGGAGACGCANACCATCTCTACGGCGTCTTCAGTAACGGAAACACGTTACAATATTTAGCACTTCAGGTATGAGCGATATAGCCGTTCTTCGTTCATTCATTCCTCAATTAACCTACAGCCCTTTATTGGGCCATGGCCTCTTCTTCCGTTTCTTAATTTTTTTTTTCACAGCTGGTAGGAACCCTTGGGAGAGGGATCAGCCCGTCGTAACTCCGCTAACTACACAGAGAATAACACAGACTCAGAATAAATACATACACAGACATCAATGACTTGTGTGAGAGTCGAACCCATGATCCCAGCGTTCTAGTGAGCGAAGACAGTTCATGCCTTAGGCCGCGAGGCTACCGTGCTCTAGCTGTTTGTAATGACGTGTATTTCACGTAGTTACGCAAATGCTAGTGATGACAAAATATTCTGAAGGAAATTAACGAGTAAATTTAACCTTTTTCATCAGGGCTGTTTAACATCTCCATAGTTTCTTGTTTCATTTTATTATAAGTTTAAAAGTGTATTATTTCCTTTTCGAACATCCGTTGATTTATGATGTTACATGAAAATATTCTGAGATTACTCTGTGTATTTTAAAGGTATTATGTTGCAGTTCTAAAGGAAAAATGAATTAACATCGTGTGTAGGGTCAGGAAATAAACCAGTAATTAATTTACAATCAGTGCTTGAGGTGGAATGAAAATAGAACCGGATGGTTTTCCCCTTTTAATTCATAGACATATATTATGAAAATATACCGAGTGATGTATAGAGTTTGTGTTCCATCTAGGACCTACGAACATATTACAGTAGTTTAAATGGCATGCGTTAAAATAAAGTCACACATGCATTACGCGTACTTATCTTTAGAATATTTTCCAGACGTTTTCTTTGCTTTCTGAAGTCACTGATCTTCTATCTGCGGGGGCTGCACAAGACTGGTAATCTGCATGTCGACGTCCTTTCTTTAGCCATTGTTTTACATAATATTCTGCATCGAAAGCACTAAGAGGGGGCCCCACTGATGAAATAAACATTAAACTATATGCTGTTTTTAAAAGCATTGAGCTTCGGATGGTTGAAATAATGTTGTTCGTGTTGCTGAATGCACGCTCACATTCTGCAGTTGAAATAATAATAGTATTTGCAGCTGCAATCAACGGCTTTAGTTCATCAGGATACATGTCATCACCATTCATTATATTCCTGGAATCCATGAACTGAAGTTTTCTTACACACCATAAATGACTCAGCGAGTTCCCTAGTCTCTTTATCAGCAAAACATGGATCTTGACATTTTACCCACTTAGCCT
>NW_019725003.1:373759-374243 GCF_002891405.2 Cryptotermes secundus | reverse complement strand
GTCCAGACCGGCTCTGGGGTCAAATCCAAAGGGTACCGGTGGCCCTTTCCCAGGGGGTTAAGCGACCGGGATGTGAAGCTGACCACTCACCTCAAACTAGTGCCGAGGTCAAGAAAATATGGATCTATACATCCACTCCCCCATGCGCCTTCATGGCATAGTGCTTAATAAGTTAAGCACAGGGACAACTTTACCTTTATCGTACCCTGTTTTATGAAGAACCTAAACTTCGAAATATTTTCAAGGAAAAAACTAGGTAATAACATTTACCAAATGATTGAGTATATTTATAATTTCATGAAATTTGATGAGATATTTTGTCGGCATCCA
The DNA here is from genome assembly GCF_002891405.2 of Cryptotermes secundus. Lineage (NCBI taxonomy): Eukaryota > Metazoa > Arthropoda > Insecta > Blattodea > Kalotermitidae > Cryptotermes > Cryptotermes secundus. Next base: position 373,913 of record NW_019725003.1, on the reverse strand, counting down.
GAGCATTGGGATGACAGGTTAACACCGCTCTTTTCCAACCCGCCTTTGCTTGTATCGGCGCAGTAGGAATGGTGCTATCCCTGCTACACCTGTTTCTACCTTAGGACAGTGTATGGTAGCTACTGGAAGTTGTCCTCACAGATCAAACTAAGGA
>NW_019725003.1:367209-372884 GCF_002891405.2 Cryptotermes secundus | reverse complement strand
ATTTTTTAGAAAACTTTAACAAAAAATATAAAAAAAAATATATATATATATATATATATATATATATATATATATATATATATATATATATATATTGTCACGTATTAGTGATTAGAATTCATAATTGGATTTATTGAACACTTCTAAATCGTAACTATAAGTAAGTACAAGGATTTAAATAATTCGTGCGCTGTACTTCTCAGTACAGCCAATGCTAAGTCTCCTATCGTATGTCTTCACTAGAAGTTGCCTGGCAACATCTCCCAACACTATACTCTGCTCACGTCCATTCTCTTTTTGCTCATGCTTACTTTACAATTGACGTCTTAGCTGCTGAGTAAGTATGTAAGTAACTTTAAAAGCACATAATATATTCAGTCCTCAATGCAAGTATTTTCACTTTTATTTCTCCTTCTTACGACAGGTTTCGGCCTCAAACTGCCATCAGCAGGTGTCTTGTCTGCGCCAAAACTGTCTCACTATATAACATGTTCACTTGTTCATACACCCGAAAATCTGATGTTTCATGTTCAGATTGCAAGCGTATAATTAAGTGAACATTTTATACAGTGTGACAGTTTTGGCGTAGACAAGACACCTGCTGATGGCCGTCTGAGGTCGAAACATGACGTAAGGAGGAGAAATAAGAGTGAAAGCAGTTGCATTGAGGATTGAATCTTGTGACGATGGTAAACTGGACGGCATTCAGATGTGTGTCTCCATGTGTAGGGTGGGCGATAGCGGCGGAGGAGCGGGAGTGGAAGTACCGGCTGTCCATCTACTACACGAAGCCACAAGACTCCGGCGTGTTCACATGCTCAACGCCAAGAGGCCTAACCAATAGCATCACAGTCCACGTTACGGGTGAGTCTCATCGCTTTCCCGGCTTTCAGATGTTCTAAGCTTTGACGTTTGAAAGTCATGTGACGGTTTCCGGAGTCAAGAGTGAACGACTGTTCTCGGATTATCCTCTCGCCGGCTCTGCTGGCTGCGAAAAGAAGAGGTAGAATGACCCGGAAGGGGGGCACTGTACTGACACCGGAAGCGTGTCATGTGGGCTAATGAATTTATTACTGTCTGATATGTGATGCTCTTACGGCCGTCATTATGAAAAATACTGTCGTTTGGGAAGTGGAGCCATCTAATATTGTAAAATTTTACCTATGCTTCGAAGATATATGATGTCTCCATCTTCGCGGTTCTGAAGAGGAGACTATATTTTCCTCCTAAACGTGGCCAGAAAGTAGTATTATTCAGTTAATGTATGTGTGTGGTTGTAAATAGTTATAAATATGTTTACGTAATTTATTTATTTAAAGATATTGTATAATTTTGCCTATGGTTCTGTATGGGTGTGGATCTCGGTCTGTGACTTTAAGGGAGGAACATAGACTGAGGGTGTTTGAGAACAGGGTGCTGAGGAGAATATTTGGACCGAAGAGAGATGGAGTGACAGGAGGCTGGAGAAAACTGTGTAATGTGGAGCTTCATAACTTGTGCTCTTCGCCAAGTATAATTAGAATCGTCAAGTTAAGGAGGACGGGATGGGCAGGGCATGTAGCAGGAATGGGAGTGAAGAAGAAGAAGAAGAAGAAGAATGCATATAGGATATTGATGGGAAAGCCAGAAAGAAAGAGGTCACTAGGAAGACCAAGATGTAGGTGGGTGGACAGTGTTAAAACGATTTGATGGTATGGATTGGATCGATCTGGCTCAGGCTAAGGACAAGTGGAGGGCTCTTGTGAACACGGTAACGAGCCTTCGTGTTCCATAAAATGCTGGGAAGTTTTTAAATAGCTACACAAGTGACAGCTTCTCAAGAAGGGCTCAGCTCCGTGAATGAATGAATGAATGATATTGTATCATCATAATTTGGAAAAATACTTAAAGAAGGGAGGTATGCGAAATCATATCGCTTTCTGTCACACCTATGTGACGTCACGCTTCACAAAGCCAGAACGCGATATTGGCACGGCTGAGGAACTGAGCGACGGTATGTTGCAACTCAGCGTTAAGATAGCCTATGACGANCGTTACTAGCAACACAGCGCCAGGCAACAAGGGTGCTTATTACGTGGCCGTTTTCTGTATGGTCCGATCGAGGCTACATGAAGCGCAGCGAAGGCTATTCACAGTGAGTCCTTNCTAAGGACAAGTGGAGGGCTCTTGTGAACACGGTAACGAGCCTTCGTGTTCCATAAAATGCTGGGAAGTTTTTAAATAGCTACACAAGTGACAGCTTCTCAAGAAGGGCTCAGCTCCGTGAATGAATGAATGAATGATATTGTATCATCATAATTTGGAAAAATACTTAAAGAAGGGAGGTATGCGAAATCATATCGCTTTCTGTCACACCTATGTGACGTCACGCTTCACAAAGCCAGAACGCGATATTGGCACGGCTGAGGAACTGAGCGACGGTATGTTGCAACTCAGCGTTAAGATAGCCTATGACGACACTGCCCCCGCCCCATGCATTGGTTGTGCAGCTTCAACTCGATTGCTAGGGACGTCTACGCATGGTGAATGGTTTTGCAACCATGTACGGTTGGCGTAGCAGCAACACTCTACACACTCATATTCGGCAAGTGNTATGTTGCAACTCAGCGTTAAGATAGCCTATGACGACACTGCCCCCCCCTGCTTTGGTTGTACAGCTTCAACTCGATTGCTAGGGACGTCTACGCATGGCTCTTGGTGTGAATGGTTTTGACACCATGTACGGTTGGCGTAGCAGCAACACTCTACACACTTATATTCGGCAAGTCTTCGGTTCGACTCTCCGCCGAGTCACCGATGGTCCTGGCTAAGTTTTACGTGATTTTCTTCAGTCTCTGCAAGCAAATCCCGGATTATTACCTTCATTAGACCTTGCCTGTTTCCTTTCAAATCCTTCTAATCAGTCATTCATCAGTCGCTGTGAAGACTAGACACTGACACCGCCGTGCAAGAACTCACAAAGTGCATTGTTCTGTTTTATTTTCTCATGCGGCNAATCAGTCGCTGTGAAGACTAGACACTGACACCGCCGTGCAAGAACTCACAAAGTGCATTTGTGTTCCGTTTTATTTTCTCATGCGGCGAGACTGAGTCCACTGTTTGGCCTATTGTACCAGCCCCAGATGATAGATGATGATTGTGGAGCAATTGATGGAAAGAGAATTTGCAGGGGAAACCGAAATACTAAGAGAAAACCTTCCTCGGTGCCACTTTGTCCACCACAAGTCCCACGTGACCTGACCCGTGCTCGAACCCTGGCCGCCGCGGTGGGAAGCCCGCAACTAGGCGCCCCGGCTATGGTACGGCCGCATTTATGGGTTACTGTGATGCATGTATGTATGTACGTATGCGTTTTGTTTGTGTAACAAAATTATTTGTTTGTGTATATGTTCTTTCTTTCTGCCATTGAAGAAATTATATAGGTACGCATTTAAATAGCCGAGTTTGTTAACTGAATTAGAAGTATTGAGAAAAGAATTGAAATCTCTGTGAGTCAGTAAATGTTGTGGCGTATAGACTCGTTGCTGGACAGAGACCTCAAAAAAGGACAACCATTATCTTTTCTATGCAGTAGGTGGATAAACACCTGTTTCTATGCAGCGGTCTAGGTATTGTTGGACTACGACAATCGAAACGCTGTTCTATATGTGGTCCGTGCCGAGATATTTTAAGCAGGACAGTTTGAAGGAACGAGTGTACCAGCAGCCACGAAACCGAGCGTTCCGATCCCTGTACTGGAACAACACACAGGTCAGTCAGTTCAGGCTCCTAATGTAAACAGTCAGTCTCTCGACAATATGTTGAGAGTAGTGACTGTAGTACAGCAGATTATGACAGAGGTCAGTGGTCCAGTGTCCGAGGAGGACAAAATAATAGCCATAACTAAAATTGTTCTAAACTTAATGAAACAAAATGGCCACTAGAGTCATAGGCCCCTCAAAGTCATAGCATTTAATGCGAACGGCATTGGGAGGCAGCGCTATGAGCTCAGTAAACAGCTGCAAGACCTACACGTAGATGTGGCCCTGTTTTCAGAGAGACATCTGAAACCTCATGAGAGGTTCTTTATTCCAAATTACCACTTTTATAGAATCGACCGCCAGTCGGGAAGAAAGGGCGGAACTGCCGTTGCAGTAAGAAAAGGCATTCCCCACATCCATGTAGACCTACCACCCCTTGTTTCAGTAGAAGCGACAGGGGTCTGCATACCAATTGGTAATAGCGAAGTGCTGCTTGCAGCTGTTTACAAATCTCCAAGCAAAGCCTGGAGTGATGCTGACATCACTGAGCTCTTAAGCTTCAGACGTAAGTCTATTTTGGCAGGTGATTTGAATGCTAAGAACCCATTTTGGAATAGCAGAGTTTCAAACCCCTCAGGCTTGAAACTCGTTGATTTATTTGATAGGAGTGATTTCGAAATTTCAGCACCACAGTGCCCCACTCATTATTCCCCTGCGGGAAATGGTGACGTGTTAGACATTGTGGTTCACCAAAATATCAGAGTGTCAGAGGTCATCGTCTCTGATATTTTGGACTCAGATCACCTACCAATAGTATTCCACATACTGGATCACGTTAAAATTAGGAATCTTTCGGAACCCATGGAAAAATTTACAGATTGGGGGCGGTTTCAAAGCCTCGCTTCTGAATTAATATCACCTAAACTAGAAATTAATTCGGGGGTAGCAGCCGATAAAGCGGCACGCGGCTTTGCAGCCTCTGTTGATCGGCATATAGGTTGTCGACAAGTAAAATTACAATTTCGGACATAAACAACGATCTTCCTGGTCTAGATCGTTTAATAAAATATAAACAGAGGCTAAGAAAATTGTGGCAAGAAACCAGGGATCCAGCGTGTAAAACGGCAGTCAATTGGGTCACCAAATCAATCAGACGAATGACTCGAAAAAAGGCACTTGAACGGCGGGAAACAAAAATAAGTAACGCTGAAGTCACACCTCAGACTATGTGGCCCATTGCGAAATCTCTCCTTAAGAGAGACGGACCAAGGGCACCAACTGCTATTCATGGTTCTTCTGGCATTAAATTTCATCCTTCTGAAAAAGCCAACGAAATTGCCGACTATTTAGAAATTCAGTTCACGCCACATGACCTGTGCGACGAAAACCATGAACAGCGGGTGTAGGCTAGAGTTCAAGCTCTTCTGGAAACCGTAGACGAGAACCGCAGACCATGTGACGTACAGAAATTAATAAAATCTCTGAGACTAAGAAAGGCCTGCGGAATTGACGGCATCCCAAATGAATGCCTCAGGCACCTTCCAAGGCGACCACTGGTTCATCTAACCCATCTATTTAATCATTGCTTTCGGCTTTCTCACTTTCCAAGTACTTGGAAGGAAGCAAAAGTAATAACTTTACCCAAACCCGGTAAAGACCCAAAATTCCCTAAAAATTTACGTCCGATCAGCCTCCTGTCCACGACAGGAAAACTATTCGAAAAAGTAATTTTGAAATTCCTCAGTAAACATATTGAAGAAAGAGGCCTGCTCAACGCAAGTCAGTTTGGTTTTCGTGCACGTCACATCACTACATTGCAATGTATGAGGCTGGCGGACCACGTGACCCTTAATTTCAACAATAAAATGTCTACGGCTGCAGTGTTCTTGGACATCGAAAAAGCCTTTGATACCACGTGGCACTCAGGCTTGCTGT
>NW_019725003.1:305705-366688 GCF_002891405.2 Cryptotermes secundus | reverse complement strand
GGTGTAATCTTCGATAAGAGAGTGACCTGGAGATTACACATAGAAATGATCGAAGCCAAGGCCTTCAGAACATTCATTAGAGTATATTCCCTATTCAAAAGTGAGCGATTGGGCGCTAACATTAAACTGACCCTCCACAAAGCTCTTATTTGATCCGTAATGACTTATGCTAGTCCCGCCTGGGAGTTTGCGGCAGACACTCATCTAGTGAAATTGCAGCGCCTGCAAAACAAGGTTCTCCGCACCACCGGCAATTTTCAAGGCGCACACCGGTCCGCGATTTGCACGTGGCATTCAAAATCCCGTACGTATATGACTTTATAACAAAATTATGCAGGCAACAAGCAGAAGTCATACAAAATCATGAGAATGAGAATGTTCGCAACATCGGACAAGGCGAAGCCCGCCACAGAAAGTATAAGAGGCTTAAACTTGGCGGCGGTCAGGCATACGGCCGTTCAAGTGACTGACTGCCGTGGTAGCGAATAATACTGGTAATAAGGCATAATCTGCTGTACTGAGCCTGGACTGACAGAGGCCTTGTATATATTGTACATAAAAGTAAGAAATAAGTGTGTATTGTAAATCTATGTAAATACAGACAGTGGACATATTAAAACAGACTGACTGACAAATGACACACCCGACCTCTCGTCAGAGAGGGCGCCCCACACAGACAAGACCGTAACTTTCATTCAAAAAAAATATCTGGTCATAAGCCCCAGCTGGGGCTCGACACCAAGACAGACAGACTGACCAACCGTCAGTTGTAACATGACTTTGACTCTGACTTTTGGAACGAGTGTCAGACAGTAATAAATATCTGTTCGTGAGTCCCAGATGGGGCTTGACACTGATAGAGTACTTACTGTCTGACCGTCAGCCGTAACGTTACTTTGACTTTTAACAGGTTTCATCCCAGTCGTATGAGGCGACGAAAAGGGAAATCTCAAATCTGAGGCAGTAAAATATGGTCGCAAGTCTCAAGGTACTTGATTCCCGGGAAAGACTGCGCTGGCAAGGGTCAGCAGCATGTACACAAGACCGTAACTGTATAAATGAATGTATGAGGGGTGGGCCTTTTTCTCGGCCCTTGCACCGCGATGTACAGTGGTCTATTGTGCTTAAGACCGTAACTGTCAAACAGTAATAAATATTTGGTCATGAGCCCCAGATGGGGCTACACCAAGACTGACTGACTGACTGACTGACCGACCGACCGACCGACCGACCGACCGACCGTCAGTCGCAATGTGACTTTCACCTTTAATTCCATACAATAGTGTTCCCAGAATTTTATTGACGCAGACTAGGCACTGTAGTTTCCAAATTAATTTCTCCGAATAGGTTGAATTTATTGTCTTCTTCACAGTTGTTGTACGAGTATACACAGGCCCGTCTCTCCTGTACGAGTATACACAGGCCGGTCTCTCCTGTATTAAACCTTCCTTCTCTTTCCAACAATGGTTTCTCTCATTACCGCTTTAGCTCTGTTTTAATCTTCTTGCTCTCTTCCCTATTTTCATCTGACTTGTCGTCGTTTTATTGCCACATGTGCCTCAATTTATTGTTTGAGCTCTGTCCCTCCCCTCTCACAGTGGCGGGTCCCCACAGTTGAAGTTAGCCGGACTGACTTCTGTACTCATCTACAGAACGCTACCATTATGCTGAATTATGATCAGTGTTAAAGTCCCTACAGGAGAAAAAAGAGGATTTGAATTACATGTTGTGACGTGTAGACTCATTTTTAGCCAATGACTCGGTAAACACATTCCCGCGGGAGCCAACACGCGCAACAATAAGATGTCCATTACTAGGAAACCGATAAGTTAACACGCCTGCTTAAAAATAGAGGCTGTGTTTTCTCCGTTGTCCGCGAAAAGTGGTTATAAAGAAGTGTTTGGCAGCATAGAGCAATACAGATAGTATTTGAGTGAAGAGTAAAGTTTCGAGACGCCAGCCTGCCGCGATATGAGCTTGGGAACAGAGGAATTGAATTGAGTCGAGTCCTCGGAATTTGTGACTGCAGAATAATTGCAAAAATGGAATTAGACTATGAAAAGAAAACTTCAGTGATAGTGAGATTATTTTAAATCCGTTGTCAGGTTATGACCAATGAAGACGGAGAACCCTAATGCGTGTGTAGCGGTGAATTGGAGAGTGTGTGGATCAGCGATAGCGGTAGTCCCGAGTTGTGTGAATAAGATGCCAATAAATCAAATCATCCAATCCAAGAATCCCCTGTAAGTTAATCGCAAATCCCTACACGCGACAATATGCACGAGCACACATACACACACAAATGAGAAAGACTAATCGTTCCTACGCTGCAACAAGGTCATTATGAATCCAGAATTGCAGTACACATTTCCATTTTCGTTTAAACAGCTGGGTGTCGATCATTTGCATCGAATATCTTAAAGTGTTTTTCGTGGAGGTCCGTCCTCAAAACAAAGTGGCCATCCAACGACGCAGAGATAAAGAGGAAGAAGATATACAACTTCATTGCACGAGGAGTTTTGTCAAGCAATGTAAATCAGAGACTCGCCTGTGAAATATTTTTCCATACGGCCAATATTCAAAGAAATGCCAGAGCAATACGTTCCGAAACGGGCAGTGTGATTTGCATCGAGCGATGAATTTTGAATAAATAGATTTGTGTGACCGAGCTCTTTGATTCAAATGGTCGCAATTCTGAATTGTATTCGGTATGTATCCGGTTCGAATCTCGGCCAGGACACAGACTATCCTGACTAGAAATTTCGTGGATTTTCCTCAGTCTCTCTGCCTTGAGGCTGGGATAGTATATCTAATTATACCATGAGCGCTTTCATTCATATCCAATTCAATTTGTTCTATATTAAATCCTAATATATTTCGACCCTATTTAGCCTGAGCTGCTGACAGTGTAGATAGATAGAGTTTTTCACTGCAGTGACTATGAAGAATGCCGTCTTCTGGGATGTGGTGCCGTGTAGGTCTTGTGTGAACCGATGTTTCGGAGGAAATTATCGCCTCCATCTGCAAGGAGTCAGGCTTCCACCTGCTCATGCTGGTTCCTCGCTCGCGGATTTTTCTACAATACGTTCTTCCGAAAAGTCTCTTCATACAAGATGTACACGGCGCCACTTCCTACCAGATGGCATTCTTCATGGATTTGAATCTGTAACAAATGATCAAAGCTAGTTATATGCACAAAATTATTTGGAAGATATTTGTACTCAATTTACGAAAACATAGCTACTCATAAATATGAAGTTAAACCTCCTGCAGGTGACTTAAGAATAAGTCAAAGTAAGTGCTTGGAAGGGGTGATGAGGTCGGAACAGACTTTACATTTCCTAATCCGCTAACTGTTCTGGTCCCAAGCAGCACAACAGCAAGTGTTGCAAAGGGCGTTAAGGCAACAGTGCACGTATTCCTACGCTACATTACAGTGTAAGGGAGGGCCATGCCGTAGCGCAGCAGGATAATCAATTGCAGAACCACTCATGAGGGATTTGTAGCGTATACAGTGGCAATGAGGCGGATTTTCTCCGAGTATTTCCGTTTCCTTGCCAATCCTCTCTGTTTCTCTCGTCTGTCATCTGGGGCTGATAAACTGGGTCTTTACGGCTGAGTCCCAAGGGACTCGGTCTCACTCTAGCTCAGGAATTAAAGGTGGAAGCTCTACACACTGGCCAAAAAATGCTGTTTGCAGAGGCTGTGAGGGTAAATTGATTATTCTCTGCTGTGAATAAAATGAACAAAACAGAAAATATAATTTAACCTTATGATTCGCCTACTTCATTAATAATTCAATGAACTCGACTTCTTTCCCACAGAGCACACCTGTGTTTCATCCCATGCTTTTCAGAGTTAGCAACAATTATTTCCCTATGTAGCATTAGCCAGCTACTCTCCTTAATGGGGGCGCATTGGGTTTCCCATGAGGTAGGAAATGAATTTGTAAATACTATTCAGGTGAGATCTGTGCTGTAAAGCTATCATTAGACCCCCAACTAGACATGTCATGCATTAGACCAGTCGTCCGTTACGTTTGCACGCAAACTTAAAATCCAAAATTTCCATACTATATAAAACAGATGCTGACGAATGACTGGAAAATATCCCATAACAGCAAATGTTAACTCCTTACATGCAGACTTCTCAGCTTTAAAATCGAATGAATACATCCAGCTTGTAGCCACAAGTACGTACCTACGACGAAATTTCCATCCACAACAAAACGCGAATAAGACGAATGCCGGCTTCTGGGATGTGGAGGCGTGCAGATCTTGTGTGAACTGATGCTTCGGAGGGACGTATCGCCTCCATCTTCATGGTAAAAATCCGCGAGAGAGGAAGCAGCGTGAGCAGTTGCTGGAACCCAGAGCGGTTCGGTCACAGTGAGGAAGGGGAACTTCTTTGCCTCTGCTGGGAACGGAGCTCGGCCCGTCCGTCCCAAAGTCTTCCGTTTCACTCACTATAATTCCACGGCTCATCATGGCCGTCGCTGATGATTATATGAGAATAGCAAAAATGATAGTAAAAGAAGTAGTTGATAAAGTGAAATTTCGTCTTGTAAGGTATCTGATATGCAATGCGTACGGCGTTAGGACTAATGAGAGACCTAATGAAAGTATTACGAAAAATAATAAATTAATGGATACTGAAGAGATATTGCTGCTCGCAAACTAGGGCATTTCAAAGCAACTTGCATGTTTGTCACTCAGAAAGATTTACAGAGTGCTGATGACCGTGGCGGTCTGGTCAAGGGCGCATACTATCTTGGGTGGCTCAGCAATGATTGCGACTTCGAATCCCTCTCGGGGCATTGATATATGTGCGTGTTGTGCTATGTTATCCTGTGTAGCAAGGGGGTTAGCGATCGGTCATGTCACCATGCAAGAAGTCCCAGCAAACATGTAAAAGGTTCATACTTTCAGAAGTTAATTCTGAATTGAACAGATCAGAGAGAATAATCCGGCACAGCAGAAGAATAAGAATAAGAATAAAATGTCGAACGGCGTCTCAGAGTCTCGGAGCAGAACGACTGAAAGGACAGGAAATGGTGTGCAGGCAGGGGTTAATATAATGACAGATTATGTCAAAGACTATCAAAGGAAATTGAGAAATCGCGTTCTTCGTTTTCCATGAGACAGACTGTCAAACAGACATTAGTCCCTACATAATGCATACATACCGAAAGGAAGAGATTTTGGGGAGGTTCTTTATCGACAGAAGGCGCGGTCTGTGTAGTTTCTGTGCAGTAGAATGGAGCCGTCTCTTCCGGGAGACAAGTGTACCGTCCTAGCATCTGTCAGCCTTCGTCAAACAAAGCAGCTCTCAGCATCCAACAGCTTTCTCTGACGTCATCAGCTTCAATTTCCGTTAATATTTGTAAGCAAATATGCCATTCAGAGTTTCGCTTCCGAACAAGGAACTAAATTATATAAAGATTTTTTTTTTCGGAAATTCAAAATCTGACTACATAGAGATGTGTTTTATATTCGTGTGAAAAGGAAATGTCATCCGTATGCAAGCCGAGAACTTATCGCCATGTTCGCAAGACTCTGTGCCGCGTTACATACCCAGAACACCACAATCTTCACATTCAGCACCGTCAGAACATCACAAGTTACCGTTGGAATTCAGAATAGCAGTACACGGCTGGTAGGCCTGCGTTTATGAAATTCGAATATCTTCACACTGATATTTTATAAAAAATTTGTCATCATGCACGCATCCCAGGCCTTTTGATCGAAATTGCTATTTCCGCTCTTGTCTAGTTTCCGCTGAAGCAGACTGTCCCATCTAATAATTAATTAGTCCCCCTTCCTTCAAAAGAAGTGCACGCGGTAGCATGCTTGGTTAAGGAGCTACGCTGTTAGCCGAAAGGTCTCGGGTTCGAGTCCCGACGAGGTCACTGAATTGTTTCAATTTACCTAATACTTCCAACCGCACTATGGCCCTGGGGTTGACTCATCGTCTAACAGAAATGAGTACCAGGAATCTTCCTCGAGGTAAAGGGCGGCCGGCACGTAAGGCTGACAAACTTACCGCCATCTGTGAGCCGATTTCCTGGAGAAAATGTGGGAGCCTCGACGTCACATAACCCTATGGGCCATCACGGCCTGTTACAAAGTGTGAGACAGAAAATGAAATTTTGGTTCGTGCTGGGATCCAATTAACTGCTTGGTGGTGCAACTGAACATTCCCAAGCTATTTCGAATGTATCCTGCTTTTCTGTAGTGGCAGCGCCTTGTCTGTCTACCCCTAACTTTGACCTGCGCTAGGAACGGTGTTCGTGTGTACAGAGGCAAGAGTTCAGCATCTAGCCCAGATTTTATTTGGCCATACAAAGACGTTGCCCTCGCTGAAATCAACTTCGTAGGGCCCATCTCAGATGACCTGGAAACTTGGCACCTGTAAGGAGGACTCTCCATAAGAATTCAGTGAGATATTTTGCATGAACGTTGCCAGTTCTCTTTGTTTCTGCTTTTACCAATTTAATGCCATTTCATCTAAATGAGTAAACGGTAAATAAAGGCAAAGTCCGTGTGCTTAATTAGTTAAGCACCGCACCATGCAGACGTACGGCGATAGGAGATATATCTTCACCATTCTTGCCCTTGGTATCAGATGGAGATGAGTGGTCATCTCGTCCCAGTCGCTCCACTCACAGGAAGAGTTTCCGGTTCCCGTAGGATAGGAGGCTGGGTCGGCCCCGTAGCTCGTCTGGACACCGTAGAGAAGAGAAACATCCGTTGCACCTTTCGGGAAACGAGCCACAGCCTTCCAGCCCGTAGCCCGTCGCCATACTTACTGAAACATACTGCTACATATTGCCTTCCACGAAAGAACCCGTAAAACTGTCTAGGGTGTGTATCTCTGCATATTCTTACGCTTCTACCGCTTGCAGACTTTCAGTTTCAAGTCCCGATATTAGAACTTATAAGAAACTAGTCTTTGGGAGTGAGTGTATTTTGTGAGGTCAGTACGTGTGTTCTTAGCTTAGTCTTCTGTTCGCAAAAAAAGGTAAGGAAACGAAACAGCTTGACTCCTCACGAGGCTTGGGCTTTACATCGCGATCCAGACAGAAGATTCCAGGGACGAAACAGAAGAGCCTAGAATCTCTGTGGCGGGTTAGTGGGAGGAACATTAAAAAGAAAGGCAGCACATGCTGATCTGCCTTTTGTGTTATATAGGAAGAATCAAGTACGAATTAATTTCGCTATAACAAACTCAAGCCGAGTTTTGGAACGTTTATTTCAACACATTGTCGAAGATACCAAATTTTTTGTTGCGTAAGTGGATTTTGTATCACGACAAGTCGTCTTCTGCAACAACAGTTTTTGCATATGGCCGTAGATGCTGAGGCACCTCTAAACTCACTCGAACAGCTTTTTCGGTAAAGCGTTTTTTGGTAAAGGGGAAAAGCACAGGGTGTGGATATTCAAAATACTCGGATGATTTGGCCCTCTGTAGTTTCTAGTGTCCCTTAAACTATATTCTCCGTAAACACAGTCAAAGAATCAAATGAATGTGACGATAGAACTGACAAGATTTTCGCAAAATTATTTCAAGCACTGCTTCTAGGTCCTCATTAGAATTCTGACTTTAAAGAAAAGTGACGTGTTATGAAAATGACCGCACAGTAAAGTACAACGAAAACGTATATATCAACAGCAGGAAGAATTTTGTTCTAAGCACAAAATTAGTAAAAAATCATTGGTTAAAATGACGGTAAATACTTTTCTGAAATTCATAATCCTTTCTTCAATTAAAAGTTTGTAACAGTAAAAATTGTTGTTCTCAGCTCTCCTCGACCAATCTGCAATGGAAAGATTTAAGATCTTTAAGTGTGTTTTAGGGCCGGTCACGGTAGCCGAGCGGTCTAAGGCATGTACTGTCTTCGGTCGCTTGGAAACCGGGATCATGGGTTCGAATCCCAGTCAGGGCATGGATGTTTAGTCTGTGTGTGTGCGTTTTTCTGTGTTTGTGTACAGGTAGAGGCCTTGCGACGAGCTGATCACCCGCCCAAGGAGTCCTACCGAATGTGTAAGATCTAGAAAAACCGAAGTGAAGGGAGAAGTTCATGGAGGTAGGCCTAGGCCCACTGGGGCTGTAGTGCCAAGGAGGAGGAGAAGTGTGTTTTAGGATTTTAAGTTTCATTTACCATCCACGAAGACCTCAACTTACCCTTCGTAACGGATGAGATTAAAAACAAGCTAACGGATTACAAAACCGGATTACAGGCCATGAGAACCAGCTGATGGATGAGCTATCGAACCCACACGCTAATGCAAGAAGATTGAAGAAAAAGTGGCCAGAAGACTTATGAAATTAAATGGATGAGAACTGCCGCTGGGCAGTTACCGCCTTCAAGACATAAGAAGATATATCGCATTTCCTTGTTACTGCATTTACGGTTAAGTAGATTGTAAAATGCAAAAAACAATAATAAAAAGAAATTTCATTTGTAAATAGAACAATCTTTTGTCATTTCGTTTGTTTTATAAGAACACAAAAAACAGAATGTACAAAACTATAATTTTGCCTGTGGTTCTGTATGGATGTGAAACTTGAACTCTGAATATACGTAGACTGAGGGTGTTTCAGAACAGGGTACTGAGGGTAATATTTGGGCCGAAGAGGGATGAAGTGACAGGAGGTTGGAGGAAACTGCATAATGAGGAGCTTCATAAATTATACTCTTCACGAAGTATAATTAGAATGATTATGTCAAAGAGGTTGAGCTGGGCAGGACATGTAGCAGGAATGGGCATAGAAGAGGAATGCATATAGGAAATTTGTGAGAAAGCCAGAAGTAAAGAAATCACTAGGAAGACCAAGACGTAGATGGACAGATAAATAAAAATTAATATTAGGGAGACAGTTTGAGGTGGTATGGACTGAATTGATTTAGCTCAGAATAGGGACCAGTGGAGGGTTCTTGTGAATACGGTAATGGAACTTCAGGTTCCATAAAATGATGGGAATTTCTTGAGTAGCTGCACAACTGGCGACTTCTCAAGAAGGGCTCAGCTCCACAAGTTAACTCAGTTAGTTATTGCAAACGAAACCTCTGGGAGGAAAAAATAATCTTACAAAACCTGTAGAGAGACTTATATGGAATGAAAAGGTATGCAAGGAAAATAAAGAAAAATACATCCTCAGCACAGTTGAAAGTGATGTGTTATATGGAAGTGAAATGTGATTATTAAGTTTTTTAATTCGCTTGGGGGGGGGGGTCCAACTGGGTCCACTCGGCACGGCGGCCACTGTTTGGCCTATTGTAGCTTGCCCCGGGTGATTATAATGATGGAGAATTTGGTGGAATGAAGATTAGCAGGGGAAACCGAAGTACTCAGAGAAAATCCGCCCCAGCGCCATTTTGTCCACCACAAATCCCAGTTGACCAGATCCGCGGTGGGAAGCCAGCGACTAACCGCTTGAGCTATGGCTTGCCCTGGTTATTAAGTTAGTGAAGAGTGAGGATAGAAGAAGTGAGAAGGTGTCTTCAGGTGACAAGAGAAAATAGGTTGACAAATGAAATATTATGATAAAAAAATAATGTTACTTCATCGGAGATAAGCACCTGAACAGCCGAGCGCTGGAACCGCGCGGCCGCACAAAACAAACGCAAGAGGAGGCACCTGCCCCCTCAACGGAAGGAAGACGAAGAAATAAAGGGGGGCCTTGCCTGAGTGGAAAACACGTAGTAAGTCCGTTATGGAAAATGGTGCGTGAGAGCACAGGTTACTCCGAAATCTTAGGACGACAAACCCATGAAGGGGTAAAGCCAAGAAAGAAGAGAACAACTTTTTAATTTCGAAGTAATTTCTGTGAATGGCGATCTTTGGGCACTCTACGTAGTTTATGTAGTGTCGAATGATAGAAGTGGTAGAATAATAATAGATAGATAATAGATAGATAATAGAAATAATAGATTGGGAAGGAAGTGATAGTGTCTTGTTTCAATATAACTCCGTAATCCGTCATTCTCCTGGACGAGCAGAGAACAGCAGGTCCCCAGAATGAGACTGTAACCGGAAATACGGGTGATGGCCGTGAAGCCATGACGTTCATGAGGACGTACTTTTATCGCGGATTGTATAAATCTGAGGTCCTGCCCGTCACCTTTACCGTGTGAAGTGCTTTTTCGTGACTACTTAACAGCTATGGTTGGGGTGCAAACTCAGGGCAGTCAGTGTTTAGTACTCCAATTTCCCCTGCCAGCCATTATCCCGCCAGTGCTCCACGCTCACATATCATCATTCTTTTAAACAAGCGGCTGATGCGATAGGCCCCTCTGAAGTTGCAGACCAAGGACCTTTGCCTAAGTCTCATAAAGTTCGTATCATAGTAAATCATTCTACATGCATCGGGTGAAGAGTAAATGTTACACACTAAAAACTCCGTGGCCTGCAGTCCGCAAGGGAACTATACCGACTGAGCGGCCGCCGCTTGTCGGCGAAGTTAGTGCCAACTGTAGTGGATAGAGGGTGTTGCGTGGTCAGCGCAACGGATCCCCACGGCCGTTAATATCGGTTTTCTAGACCGGAGCCGCTATTTCCTTGAAATAGCTCCTCAATTATCCTCACGAGGCCGCGTGAACCCCGTTCCAGACCCACTACTTCTCAGAAAATCTGGTATCGCCGGGAATCGAACCCGGGACCTATGTATCTGTAGCCAGGAACTCTGACCACTAGACCACGGAGGTAAAAAAATTACACAGTTCTCTTTATAAAACTTTGGGCTTTAATTCATGTTGTGTGCATGCAAGGTAAATGAACCAACAAGCTGGCTCAGGCGGTAACGCCTGTGACTTTTGTTTGGGTAGTTGCCCGTTGAATCTCGGGTGGCTACAGACTGTTTTTCGTGGGTTTCACCGGAACCTCCCTGTATATTCCGGGATAGATCTTCAGATCAGGCCGCGATCCTCCCCATGCAAGTGCTTTCAATTTCATTACTCACTCTATAATCTGAATTAAATAAACTGAGAAATATGGCCAGCAAGACACATAATTAGTTGCTACTGTAGCTCCTAGCCTTTGTATATTATGTTCCACCTGATGTCAACTTTTTTCCACAGCGGTCCACTGCGAGCCAATGGAAATCAATGACCCTTACCTGACGTCACGCGTGGAAGGCACTCGACTGGGTCAAGTGGCAGTTTTCCAGTGCCCTATTGGTTTCCGACTCAATGGCACTTCTAACCTCACTTGCCAGGCTTCAGGTTAGTTCAACATTGCACAAGTCAGTTCCTCGTTGTTTGGGAATTATATTTAATTTTGTTTAGGTTTGAAGTTGTTTTTATTTCCTGACAGTTGCAGAGCGAAGTTCCGATGTAAGTATACCAGACTCCTGAAAATTGTTAGAAGCATGAGGGGAAATCATACTTTCTCTCTGGTATATTTTGTATCGGACTTCTGCAGTCGTTGTCTCATGACATATTTTGCTGACAAGTTTCAAGAGATTTGCAAACATCAGATATGGGGAAATTTTAAAGCAAGTGGCCAGTACCTAACACTGGAGAGTTATTGCCTTCCAAGGACATTGCACACGACTAAAAATAATTGCTTATTCTAGTTCGTAGCTTACAGTTTTTTCAAATAAATATTTTTATGAGGGATGATACTGCTGTTCTGTTGCGAGTCGGAGTACAAGGAAACCGGAGAAAGTTGTGCTGAATACAAGGGAACACAACCATTTGTATGCTTGACATGGTACGAGGTAATTATAAGCTTCCTGAACAAATGCACAGATACAACAATTTGCACCTCCGGGTCTGTTCAAAGAAGAAATTTGAAACGTGTGACAAATTACAAAGTTCATGCTCCAGTTTGTGTACCCGGCCTAGATGCGTTCCTTTGATAACAGCAGATGTCCCGACCACAGTCTAGCTCTGTCCATAACCTGCCCATCCCGCTCTTACTCATACGCTGTATTGCAAAATTTCTTATTAGCTCTCATGGACTTAGCCTGGTCTCAGGTATTTATAATCTTCATGTTTTGTGACATCGGTTTGTCCATTGATTGAGGCTAGCTCTTTCTCACGGACCCAACAGAATAGGTTTTTCCTTCACCTGAGGACGGAAACAGATCCAGTTTCCGAAACGTCGTGTTTTTATTAGTTATCTTAAAAACCAGGACGATGGATAAAGTCCAAAAACCCAATATATCAGTGTGTTATACACCATCGTCAGAATCCTATAGTAATTACTACGATGTGCATGACTTTGTTAAAATATATATCTAAATTATTATAGTTAGTCTGTTATTAGTCTGTGACTGATGGCATTATAATAATATAGTTCCCTTATGTATTGATATGTCCTTCTGAAGATGGTCGCTCAGACCGCAACATGTAAAGGATGAAAGGTAGAAAAATACAACATTTATCAATGGCACTGGACGGCATTAATAATCTTTTATAATACTCTTAGTGTGACGGACAGGATGAACTAAGTGGCATTCTGGTAGCTCCAATACTAATCTCAGACGGACAGATTACTGGCTATTCCAGCCCAATATTAGGAGGCAACCTGCTTCTCATTCCGTACTTCATGATATGTTCATTCCATTTCACGCTCTATAATCCTCGCTGCTGACACAGCCTCGATGAAGTCACTGGAAGCATCTGCCGTGATAGTCCCAAGAGGCTCAAATGTCACTCATAATAATATTGACTTTACTCTTAGGGAGGCATTAAGAAATCTGACGCCATATTAATCCGTTGTTTTTATTTTTTCCACGTGTTGTCCATACGCAGGGCTTTGTTCGAGAAAACTGCAGCCAGCTTAGCGCAGTAAGGGCCACAGTTCGCACTAAGCTACCCGCGTAAATCATTCGAATCGTAACCAAAGCGTCATGTGTCGTCAGCGGCAGCTCCATGTTAAGCTAGCCACGCACATAGGCTGTTTTTGTTAGAGATTTGGACAGTAGAAATATTGATATGTGAAACAGAGGACTACGTGACACCGGCTCATCGATTTTATCTGCAAACAGACATTGCATATATGTTTGTTAATCCAATTAGGTTTGAGATTAATCTCGACATTTGTCATGTTAACATGACAAGCATATTTCACTGCTCGTCTGATTCCTTTGTGCCTGCAGTTTCAATGATATAATAGTCGAAACACGACATCGAGTGCTATTGGCCCACTGAACATTTGAATTAGCAGCAGAATTTCGAGATATCGATTTTACTCAGAAATGGAGACTGGTTCTAATGGTTTTCTCGGTTACTTCTAAAAGCTCAGATTTGGTGTCTTAAAAGAAGAAAATTGCTTCTCTTGCAATTCACGGCTCAGAAACGAAGTCTAATTGCAAACTAGAAGAAATGCTTTGTTTCTTCAAATAAGACAGAGTGTTCCAAAATGGAGGTAACCTAAAATATTCTCTCGTGTAAAGGGAACTTCCAGATTTAAACCTGCCAGTCAATTTGTAGAGAGGTATGAATGAATGAATGTATGAGGGGTGGGCCTTCTCGGCCCTTGCACCGCGACCTACAGTGGCCTGTTGTGCTTCTTGTAGAGAGGTAACTCAGAACTCTGAATTGTGCATTGAACACGGAGGTTATATACGGAGGATCTCATTTAAAAATGTTTATAGATTGAATAAGTGAATGAGAAAGTTATAATGTGTTTTATGTACATTTTACTAAGCAGTTACCTGACT
Organism: Cryptotermes secundus; assembly: GCF_002891405.2. Classification (NCBI taxonomy): domain Eukaryota; kingdom Metazoa; phylum Arthropoda; class Insecta; order Blattodea; family Kalotermitidae; genus Cryptotermes; species Cryptotermes secundus. The sequence goes on along the minus strand of NW_019725003.1, from coordinate 353,017 downwards.
TCTGGTGGACTTACACATATCAGTGCCATCTTATAATTTCCTTGATACTATTCGTAAAGTCCTGAGACTGTGAGGTTAACTGAAGTGTGTACATACTGATTGTCGATGTGCCCTGTGTGAGTAAGCACTTGTGAGATGTATTTATTTCGTAATGTGATACTATGACTCCATATTTGAGACTTTCTGGACTCCATATACCTGAGTGTAGAATGTGGTATCTGTGCAATAATTCGTAACTGATTTATGTTAAGTTTCATAACGACATTGTTTCGATTAAATATGTTATTTAGCATGGAATGAGACAGGAAAATATTGATGTTAATTTTTTGGAGACAACGTAAAGGTCGTAATGGAGTAGTTAGTTAGTTATTGGAGAGGGTGGGTTTCCCCATGCACTTAGACCAGTATTGGTCCATTGTGCTTCCCTCTATGATATTCTACCAGTCTCTATACCCTACGATATTGGTGCGTACCATTAGTCCCGACCGAGCCAGCGAGTTCGGCCTCTACTGGCTTGGCGGTATCTGTAATGCTTCCCCCATCTGTCAGAGGCATTAGAGACTACTGTTGGGCGGGAAATGTCCTTGAATTTGGCTCAGTGACCTCCTTTGGAGATATGAGGTTCTTTTACGTGCCGTAAAGCTACGACACGGGACCCACGGCTTAAAGTTCCTCCCGGAGGACTTGTTCCCCGAATTTTTCCGCCCTTAAAAATTCCACGACCTCCGCCGGGTTTGAACCCGCTTACCACGAGTCGTGAGGTGGGAACGTTACCTCTAGACTACGGAGGCCGCTTCGTAATGGAGTAAGTGTTTGAGAAGAAAATATTCAGATCGAACAGAGGTGAGGCAGCAGGAACATGCAGACAGTTATGTACGTGTAGTCAGAGGTTTTATAATTCATAGTTATTTATTATTAATATTTTTTTTCTTCCTCTTCGCTCCAACTTTGGATCATAGGGCTGATTTCTCAGCTTCAGTGATCATTTTTACAGACGGTAGGACTCCTTGGATAGGTGATTAGCTCGTCGCAAGGTCTCTGTCTAAACACAGGACAACACAAGCACAGAATGAACGCATACATACGATTACATCAAACATCGATGCCTTATGTGGGATTCGAAATCGCGATCCGGGCTTAACGAAGACAGTGCATGCCTTACACCGCTCGGCTACCGTGGCCGGTACAAATAACCCTTACGGATATTTACACTTCCTGTAGTCTCATAAGCATATAGAACAACTGTTTCTTGAAGTCGTAATACCCTTGCCTTTTTTCCTTTTTCTTCTTTTCTCCTTTCCAGACGTTTCTTTTGTGGGTTTTACTCATTTACTTTAAAATGCCGCACGTAAACCTGACGCTCTACTCAAATTGAAAGTTAACATGTAAAACGTAAATTTTACAATTAACTACCTCATGAAGCAGCCTTATTTTCAAAATATGTGAATGTGAGGCACAGGAAGTGTCGAAATTTTAGAAAGATTTGCATTGAAATAAAATAATTAATTATTATTTCAACTTTCAAAGAAATTTCAGTCGGATTCCTTTTTAAAATCGAAATCAGTGACATATTATTGAAAATGCACAGATTAGCTGGTAACTGTATTTGGGTTGTCATGGCCATGCCTGAAAGCGGCATGGTCTCATCAGCAATTTTCGCTTGCGATTGTGTAGCTTTTGTGTGGAGAGCGAAGAGTGTGACAAATTTATAATTCTGCATGAACAATGTATTTACATATTAGCGATGACTCTATGACTATAGCCATAACGCGAAACATGTCACAGCCCAGTAGATACTCATTTCCAATGGAATATTGCGAGAGACAGCACTGGCAAACCAGAGCTGCACGGCTACTGCACTCAGTCGCGCTGGGGCTGTGGTTGGTCTCTCCCGTTATCAATATAATCATATGAAAGCAGGTGGAGATGGCCATATTAGCCAGTAGATTTATAGCCAGCCACAAGAGCTGACACTGCGATTTGTGAAGCTTCCTGTCACATTATCATGCGACCACGCGTGTACATATTTCGAGAAGACTGAACACGTTTTGAAGTGTGGATAACCTGTCAGTCTGTGCTCTGTGCAATGGTAGATTCAGTTTGAACCCGAAATGTGCTCTTACATTTGAATGCAAATGTTGCTGTCGATCCTGGTGGCCGCCTGCGGAGTTGAATCTTGTGTTTGGATTCATCGTTGTGCCAATATTATTATGCCGGAGAGTTTCCATTGTCTGGGATGTGTTTGATGTGCACGGAATTGCGGGAGTTGGGTTCTAATTAGTCTTCAGCCGATTGGCTGGCATTATGCTCGCACGTTTCGTATTATTTATTGCGCTAATTTTTTGACCGTTTGGGACTGGACGGTGTGGCTTCTGATTACTATGCCAGGCATTAGACTACATGGGCAAAGAATCTCACATGAACACGAATATTGAGACAATTTCAGAAATTTTGTGTTGCTCTATACAAAATACATAACAAACACTGATCAGTGCACAGGTCTCTCGATAGGCTTAAACCCCTATGAAGAATTTCTAGCGAGTGCCAAAGGAATTCTGTCTTTCATGAGTAATTCTGAGTTGCGAGAGGTTAACGTAAGAAGCATCTCTCGTATCTACGAGACTTAAGCAGATTTAAGGCCGGCTTGCTAAATGTGAACAATGTTAAGAGACTGGTTTTGCTTACACTGGTCGAAGTGTCTTACTCATCGGTCCTTACGTCATGTGATGTCGCTACTTTAAGTGCGTAAGTTATTTAGACTAAAACGGCGTGATGATTGTGAATTATGAACTGGTAATAATAATGAAAGATGCGGCTGCAGTCCGTTTTAAGGTACTGTCCCAGCATTTGTCCCTAGGGACTGAGAAGGACAACGAGAACTTCAGTAAGAACAACTCATCTCAGTGCCTAAACTGGAACTCGGTGCCTCGCAGATACCAAATAAGAACTGTGACACTTCGACCCGACCTTGGGTGGAATATTTTATTTAAGAGTATTTTATTATGTGAATGAAGGGATTGAAACTGTAGTATCCATGATAATTTGAAGTGCTGGAATCTTATAAAAATGAAATAACTTCCTTGTCCGCGAGCGGACGAGAAAGCAGTTTTCCAGACAGAAGTTTACAAGCACCCATTTCACTGAACACTCCTATACAAGGAATGGTGCCACCTGCCTCAGTGTTATGTAACTCTGCATGTCAGGAACGAGGTGTATTTTTGGTCTTCTTTTGACTGCTAAAATAAGCAGCTGATTGCTTTCTGGCCTATTTTGATAACAGATAAACGTTCTCTTGTCATTGTCTTATCGCAGTTCAGTATTGCTTTAGCACATGCTATTAGGAAGCATTCAAATGGATTGGGACACATCAACTTCTGGCCTAGCTGATCGTCTTAAGTTAGTGATAAACTTAAAGCAGGACATATGCTAACACACCAATAAGGGCGTTGACTAAAAATAAGCACAGATGGAATATCCGAATGGAGACTCATAAGGTTGTGAGACGCCGAGGCTCCCACATTTTCTAGACGGTCGGCTCACTGATGGCGGTGATGTTGTCAGCCTTACGCGCCGGCCGCTCTTTACCCCGCAGGAAGATTCCTGATACTCATTTATATTAGAGGTTGAGTCGAACCCAGGGTGATAGTGCGGCTTGAAGGATTAGGTGAACTGAAAAATCCAGGCATGCATTATCAAAGTTTTTACTTTCGTTTTTAATTGAATTTCTGCAATTTAATCTGTACTTCTGCTTTTACATTGTTGACACGTGCATGCTTAGCACAAATTTTCTATCATGTCTTTTACTGTGATTTTATCCTTATCTTTCGCTGATGGAACCGGTTGTTGGGTGTTCATAGGCTGTTTTCTACAGTCAGGGGTTTGTCCAGTGATTGAGACTAGCTCTTTCTAACGGACCCAACTGAGTAGGTTTATCCTGCCCTACCCACCTGAGGACGGAGACAGATCCAATCTCCGAAACGTTGTGTTCTTTTGTCTTTTACATACCAAACCATATATGAAGTCCAAAACAATCCAAAAGAAGTATGGTGATATTGTTAAGATAGGCACTCGAACAAAGAATCACCTCAGTTTCCTGCAGCTGAGGACAGATATGTAGGAAGTGATCCTTTCTGATGATGTGGGCTGCATTTTATGACAAAATCTTTCGTTTCGCTCTTCTCCAGCTATTGAATGGACGAATCAGAACGCTTCGTGTAGAAACTTACGAGTTTAGTGATCACATTTTCTTTTATTCTTATTGGTTTTGGCGCTATTTTGAGACCTACAGCAGTAAAATACATCCAACTAAATTTGCACTTTTATCGACAATCATAAATGGCTTTATGAAATTTTGGTGTGCCTTTCTACCAAGGCCCGTGTTGTGTACCCCAGACTATGAGACAACTCAGCGTGAGGGTAGGTATCTTGGCAAGCCTAACGCTACCGTAAAATGGTTTCCAGGCAGTAAAATGCGTTGGACGTTATACTTGTCGTTAGGCTTCCATTCACGAAATCTCCCGTTTTCTTTTTATCCATTTCCGACAGAACATAATAAATAATATAATGGGAGACGTTTTAAAAAGTTTCCAATAATCAGCTTAGTGTGTACAGAATATTTCTTTGCCATATTTAAATAAAGGTAAAAAAGGGTAAAGTCCCTGTGCTCAACAAATTTAAGCACTACGCCATGAAGGTGTATGGTGGAGTGGATGTATAGATCCACATTTTCTTGAGCTCGGCACTAGTTGGAGGTGAGTGGTCAGTTTCACGCCCCGGCACCTTTACCCCGTCTCCTCACGCTCAGCCCGTAGCCAGTCGCTATACTGACTGCGCTATTCCGGCTCCTCACGTCCAGCCCGTAGCCAGTCGCTATACAGACTGCGTTATCCCGGCTCCTCACGTTCAGCCCGTAGCCAGTCGCTATACCGTCCGCGCTATCCCGGCTCCCCACGTCCAGCCTGTAGCCAGTCGCTCTACTGACTGCGCTATCCCGACTCCTCACGTCCAGCCCACAGCTAGTCGCTATACTGACTGCGCTATCCCGGCTCCTCACGTCCAGCCCGTAGCCAGTCGCTATACTGACTGCGCTATCCCGGCTCCTCACGTCCAGCCCGTAGCCAGTCGCTACTGACTGCGCTATCCCGGCTCCTCACGTCCAGCCCGTAGCCAGTCGCTATACCGACTGCTCTATCCCGGCTCCTCACGTACAGCCCGTAGCCAGTCGCTGTACTGACTGCGCTACCCCGGCCCCTTATTTAAATAGACAAATTTATTGGTGTACTTATAGTCCAGCGTTTGCTGTAATCTGTTACAATTTCATATTTCGGCTAGAAGGTTTAATATAAAATAAATCAACTTTAATTTAAATATAAATTGCCTATGTTAATAATTTTAGTTATAAAAGTAAAAATACATCCTAGTGGCATCTATTTTTTATGAGTGTCCGTACACCTGAGAAGTTCTGTGTGACATAACACCGTGTAGTCCGTTGAAAGTCACCCGAAATTTCAGAGGAAAATGTTTCCAACTTCATAATTGATTACTGATTTCTTGCTTAGCTTACTATTGAACCATGAAAATGGAGGCGATGTGTTCCTCCGAAACGTCGGTTGACTCTCAACTGACCACACAGCGTCATATCCCAGAAGATAGAATTCTTCATATCCACCGTACTGAGAACATCAAATCCTATATCGATAAATTTTTATTGGGTGATTCCTTGTTAAACACTGCCGCACTGTGGAGGAAAATGGCTACCAGTGGCCATACTTATGAAATATGAGGCGCAATTAAGTGCTATTTATTTCTCTATTTTCTGCATAAATTGTAGGAATACTCTGTTCAGATGGATACACCCACCCTGGGATATCGCGAATGCTAACTTATATGCATTACTAGATGTCATTTGGAAATTTTGCTCTCTCGAAAATATGGGCTTTATTCTCTGAACAAAGAGAATTCAGGAAAGGAACCAGACCCGATCGTCAAATTATTGAGAAAACGTTCGGTAGCGTTGAAAGTAATCAGAATTAATGAAATTAACATAAGAATTGTAAAACAAGGAGGCACGCGGTATCGTAGTTGCTTGAGGTCCTATTCTACATGCCGGAAGGTCTCGAGTATATTTGCTGATGAGGTCGTTGGATTTTTCAGTTTACTTAATCCTTACAGTCCCCACAATGTCACTGAAGTGGACTCAGCATCTGACAGAAATGAGTCCCAGGAGTCTTCCTGGGTGGTAAAGGTCGGCTGGCGCATGAGGCTGACCTCATCGCTATCTGTGAGCCAATTTTCTAGCAAATGTGGTAGCCTCGACGTTTCGCAACCCGATGGCCCTCCACGGCCTGTTAGAGGGATAGCTTTACCTTTTCTTTATGCGTGTGAAACATGACTGATGATGATGGTCCAGTGGTTGAGACATTCCCCGACTTCTATTGAGTCTGAAGACTCATTATAGTGCTCAAAAGAGTCCAACATGAGATTCTGCCCTGAGCCAGTTGAATACAATTCGCATCTTCACATCTTTGATTGAATAATCAACTTTATTATTAAGCTTCTGAATAAGCCCAACTCCAGTTGCTTTCTGTTTTCCGTCAGAATATTTATGCATTTTTCATCAGTCACCTTTATTCTACATGTCCAATCACTCTCTCACTCACTCACTCACTCATGGAGCTGAGCCCTTCTTGAAAACCCGCAAATTGTACAGCTACCCACAAATCTTCCAACGTTTTATGAAACCCGAAGGTTCATTATCGTGCTCACAAGAGCCCTCCACTGGTAACTATCCTGAGCCAGCTCAATCCAGTCCATATCATCCCATCCTATCTCTAAGATCCTTCTTATTATTGTCCACCAACCTACATCTCGGTCTTCCTAGTGGTCTCTTTCCTTCTGGTTATTCCACCAATATCCTATACGCATTCCTCTTCTCCCCATTCGTGCTACATGCCCTGCCCATCTCATCTTGATCATTCTAATTATAGTTGTAGAAGAGTACAAGTTATGAAGCTCCTCTTTATGCAGTTTTCTCCAACCTCCTATCACTTCATCCCCCTTCGGTCCAAATATTCTCAACACCCTGTTCTGAAACACCCTCAGTAAATGTTCCTCCCTTACTGCGAGAGACCAAGTTTCATACCCATACAGAACCACAGGCAAAATTATAGTTTTGTATATTCGAAATTTTATGTTTTTGGACAACAGACGAGAAGACAAAAGGTTCTGGACTGAATGGTAGCAAGCATTACCCGAGTTCAGTCTCCTCTTAATTTCCTCCTGAATTCGGTTTTGATTTGTTCCAGTCGCTTTATTCCTATTTAATTTGGCTGTATATCAGTGAATATCGAGTGCGAGCTGGGGTTTCATTCCCGGCAGAAACAATATACTTTTTTTTTTCTTCTTTGCAAGTTACAAACCAGCTCTGGGACCCAGCCAGCCTACTATTTAGTCGGTTCCAGGAAAACTTCCGCGGGGTTTAACCGGCAGGATTGTGAAGCTGACCACTCACCTCCATCTGGTGCCGAGGTTAAGAATGGTTGAGCTACAGCTCTACTGCCCACACGTCTTCATGGCTTAGTGCTTAGTTCATTAAGCACAAGGAAATGTTGACCTTCCTTTTGCCTTTACCGTAAAATATTCAGAGACGAGTACAACTTTAAGCATTTCCTCATCATGCGGTTACTTCCCGTCTGTTACATCAACACCCTCTGTCTATTATGTTCCACCCTTTTGGGGGGGACCACATTTCTTATTATCTCAATTTACTCGTAATATGGCCAGAATATGGGGTGACGCAACACATGGAGGAAGAAGCAACGTCTACTTCATTACACTTTAATAGTTTATTTCATCAAAATTCATGAGAATTTAACCCTCCATCCCATTAAGGAACACAGGACTTAAAAGTATTCGGGTTTCGAGCAGCTTACTTCCTGGCAACCTGGCAAGCTAGGACAGAGGACTTTTTAGGATAGACTCATTAAGAACGGTGAAAAAGTATAGGATTACAGTTTATGTGAAAGGGTAATGGAACTTGCTTTTATTTACACATTAATAAAGAAGAAATTCGGCTGAAATATATGATTTTCTGAACGTGGTAGCGTATTTGGTTGAGGCACTATGTTGCAAGCAGGAAGGTCGCGGGTTCGATTCCCAATGTATTAGGATTTTTCAATTTACCTAACCCTTCCACCCGCACTGTGGCCCTGGGTTCGACCCAGCCTGTAACAGAAATGAGTACTAGGTATATTCCTGTTGGTTAAAGGGCGGCCGGTGAGTAAGGCTGACAACCTTACCTTCATCTGTAAGCCGAGTGTCTAGAAAATGTGGGAGCCTCGACATCTCACAACCCTATGGGCCCCAACGGCCTCCTGCAGGGACAGCTTTACCTTTATAACTTCTAATTGGATTTTATTTTTCAAGCATTGCATAAATTTGCTATACTGGCTCAGAATTTTCTTGAAAACGAGGAACTAGTATGCATATTCCTGTAATTTATTTCTGGAAACTATGACACATTTTGTACCCGTCTCACTAGGAACAAGAAGTAGTCACTCTTGTAGCTGGGCCCTTCTTAAGAAGCCGCCAGTTGTGCAGCTGCTCAAGAAAATCCCAGCATTTCATGGAATCCAGAGGTTCATTAATGTGTTAACATGAGACTTCCACTGTTCTCTAGCCTGTGTCAGATCAATCCAAACCATACCATCTCATCCTATCGCTCTAAGATTCATTTTAATATTGTCCACCAACGTACGTCTTGGTCTTCCTAGTGGTCTTCTCCCCATTCGTGCTACATGCCATGCCCATCTCATCCTCCTTGCTTTATCATTCTAATCATACTTGGATAAGAGTATAAGTTATGAAGCTCCTCATTATGCAGTTTTCTCCAATCTCCTGTCACATCGTCTCTCCTCAATATTCTCCTCAACACCCTGTCCTCAAACACCCTCAGTCTATGTTCCTCCCTCAGTGTCAGAGACCAAGCTTCACATCCATACAAAACCACAGGCATAATTATAGTTCTGTATATTCTAATTTTTATGTTTTTGGACAGCAGACGAGAAGAAAAAAGGTTCTGGACTGAATGGTAGCAAGCATTACCCGNTAGACCAACAGCTGATGTGTCCCGTTTAATTTCAGTCCCACCTGGTTTCCTAGGACCTTCCTAATTGCATATTCTAAAGCAAAGTTGAAAAGGAGTGGCGATAAAGCATCTCCTTGTTTTAGACCATTCTGGATAGGAAATTTATCAGACAGATGTTTACCTATACGGACTTTACTATACGTTTCGTTTAACCACATTTTAATCAACCTAATTTTAATCAATTGGGATACCCAATTTCATGGGTATCCCAAACTCTATCAGAATATTGTACAATACTTCCCTCCTAACTGAATCGTAGGCTTTCCTGAAGTCTATGAATAGCTGATGTACTGTCTCATCGTACTCCCATTTTTCTCCAATATCTGACGAATGCAAAAGATCTGATCTGTAGTTGATCTGTTACGTCGAAACCGACACTGACCATCCCCAGTAATTTCATCTATGTATGGACTTAACCTTGAAAGAAGAATATTGGATACAATTTTGTATGAAGTTGATAGCAGTGATATCCCTTGATAATTACTACAGTCAGTTTTATCACCCTGCTTGTGAACTGGTACAATAATAGACTCCTTTCACTGATCAGGCAATTTTTCATTATGCCAAATAAAATGAATTAGCTTATGGATCTTATAACGTAATATCAGTCATGGAAATATGTGTGACGTCAGTGACACATGGTTGAACTGAAAACATTCTCTTCTGTTGAACTCAAGAGTCCTGCGGTCTGATGAAACAGATGTATCGAAAAGCATGACGATTAGACAGGGACATAATGAATTTATTTTCTTATGCTTTAACTACAATTCCAGTAGCTCAGATTATAAGACATGATTTGTGAATAATAGGGTGGATAGACGTGGAAGGAAGCTGTTGCCCCCTAATGCGACCTTGCCCGACGCAACTGAACAAAAATCGTGTGTCTATTATGTGATTACTTATACGACTATATTGAAGCGAAAGTTTTTTCATTCAGACATTGTGTAGAAAAGTGAAACATATTTTGGTCCATACCATTTGATGCTAGTCTTTTTGTTTTCGATGTAAATAAAAATGTGGTTTTTGTGCCGTAACATCTCATCTCATATTATTTATTCATCAGTGACTCTACAGCCCTTTGTTAGGCCCGGGCTTCTTCTTCAGTTTCGTAATCTTTTTCAGACAGACTGCTGGACCCCGTGAACGAATGATCAGCCCGTCGGAAAGCCGCTACTTACACACAGAGCAACACAAATACAGAACAAGCGCACACAGACATCCGTGCCTCGAATGGGATTGGAACTCACGATCCCAGTGTTCGAGCAGTTTATGCTTTAGACCTTGCGGCCACTGTGATAGTCCATCTTGTAGCATACGAATAGAAAATCTAAAGCCAATAACAGAACGAAATTTTCAGAATGTTTAAGCTCATTTTCACTCTTACGTTTATCGGCTCGTGATATACCAGTGATAGCTGTAATTCGTTGTATGCATGTTGTTATACAGTCTTGGCACACAAGCGTCTGTTGCAGTCGGACAAGACGCATCTTGGCTTATAAGATACTTCTCATGTAATGCCATCCAAACCATAGACTGGTTCCGTTACAGTGGCATGTTTTAGAATATCTGTAACCGTCAAAATTGCAGATTTCTCAGGATAATGAAATGAAGTCCGCTCACGTTACATGAGCATGACATTGATTGAACGGTATAAATAGGCATGTGTTTACACAGTTTGCTGCTCTTTCAGAATCAGTGTTTTGTTGTACCCACAAATTGCAGATTCGCTTGTTTATGTAGACTCACAGAATATTAATTACATAGCACAATATTTGTTTGCTTTATTATAATAACACAGAACGTATTTTAGAGTGAGCATTAAACAGACGTCATCTTTCAAAGCTTAAGTTTTGTATTATTTAGTCTGTGTTTTCTAAAATAAAGGAGCCGGGATAGCGTAGTCGGTACAGTGACTGGCTACGGGCTGGACGATCGAGGGGTCGGAGTTCGAGTTCCGGTAGGTTCAAGAATTGTCTCTTCTTCACGCTGTCCAGACCGGCTCTGGGGTCCTCTCAAATTCCTCTCCAATGGGTGCCAGGGGTTCTTTCCCCGGCGCTAAAGCGGCCGGGGCATTAAGCTGATCACTCATCTCCAGGTAGTGACGAGATCAAGAAAATGTGGATCTATACTTCCACTTCCCCATACGCCTTTATAGTGTCGTACTTAATTAGTTAAACACAGGGACAGATTTACCTTTACCTTTCTAGAATAGTGCGGGCCTCTCGCTTTGTTATACAAATTCCTGTTTACAAACAAAGAGTTGTTTATTGACAATTAGGAAATAATAATAATAATCTAGGTCGAAAAGAGGATAATCAGGACGAGAGACCATGTCTCACATCCATATGAACCAAAAGATAGAACTATGTTTCAATTTAACTTTTGTTTAATACAGGAGATTTAAAGACTGGAGATTTAAAACGTAATGTTTACAAGCATCTCCGAATTTGATCTGTCCGTAACTGCGTCATGAATGTAATTTTGTTTTATTATTGTCTTACCGAAGTATTACAACTGTGCCTCTTTTTCAGAGAGGTTACATATGGCCTATTGCTTTAAACCTTTATGTTTTATAAACTGTAGTCGTCAGTCACAGTTCTATATAATTTCCGTCTGTGATTTCCCACGGACGTTGCATGTTGTGAGAATCTAAATACGTTTACTTTTGTGTACCAGGACGGTGGTCGGCCCCAGTACCCTACTGTATGCCCATAATATGTCCGCGCCTGGAGACAGAGGACCCGCATCTCTCGCTGGTGGAACACAACACGAGCTACGGAGGACGGGCCGTGTTCCGTTGCGCCTGGGGTTACAGGTTGACAGCGCCCCCTGGGATCGAGTGTGAGGTGGATGGACAGTGGTCCGGACCCGTGCCTTCTTGTGAGGGTGAGGTTTATAGATCTGTTTCCTCTAAATTACATTCTACTTCTGAAATCTTGAAGTCACGGCATGTTTCAAACAACACCTGGCATCCCTCCAACAAGACATGCTAGTCTCCCATCATTCACAGAACCCAACTCCCAGCGCCACTGCACTCTTTCACAGACATTCACTGGTCTGTTCGGAATAAACCAATGAATATCCTGATGGGAGGTAGGACCTCAGATGACAGTTAAGATAACACAGAAAACTTCATAAGCATAGGGACAAATCTTCGAAATTCAGATCGCAAGTCCGTGCCAGCTGCCTATGTTGTTCTTGCAGTACAGATCCGGTAGACCGCACTGCACGCCGACTCACGTGATGTTCTTGCCGAGAGGCCGTGATAGTTTGATATAATCATTTCGTTTTAACTGAAGATTTTCCTTTGAAATTCTTTATACTCATCTAACAGCTGCGGTATTTAAAATCTTTCAACAGTGGTATCATAACGTATAAATCACAGAAAAAGAAAATGTAGCTCCTAGCTCCCTTTTGCAGTGCACAGAGTCCATAGTGACCTGAACGCCGTGACAGAGCTGATGTACTCGTGCTGAAACTACGGTGCAACAAACGTAGCGCCTACACAGAAAGCTCGACCCCTCCTTCGTCGAAGAGGAGGCCCAATTTCGAAACACTTACATGTTTAGGAGAGAATAAAATCTTGGTCATGCATCTCGAGAATAAAGCCAGGAATGACTGTGCTGGCGAAGGCTAGAAGCAATTTAACAGACCTACCGAATATTTACGCGACAAACATGAACGTCGTGCTCTCTGCAAACTGCAACGCGGCCTCACTGCAGCGAATCGTGGTTGGGCACTGGAACATAAAAATCAACGAAGGGAAAAGTCAGACGATCTATTTCTGTAGAATACTTAGAGTCTCTGACGATGTACTACAGTTAAACGGACGAGACATTCCCTTTGTAAATAATGCAAAGTATCTTGGTGTCACTTTCGACTGGAGGATGACATGGAGACACCACATCGAAAGGACTGTAGCCAAGGGGTTGCGCATGTACAAAAGGACCTATTATTTATTCAAAACTTATTTGTAGTTACAAGTTATAAGCACTCAATAACTCCAGTTATCAGCCCAAACTTCATGTCTAGTCACCACTAAGGGGTGGCAATGCGAACGGATGGTGTATACTGGAGGGAAGACAGCATAACTGCCAGGCGCTCGCCGTGCGCTGACGCCCGACCAGCAGGGTACACGTTGCTGAGAAATGCCTTCCCATTAAGAAGCTATTTTTATTACAACACAAGCAAACCAAACAAAAGGATGAAATATTGCTGAAAAGTTTTTCTCTTTTTTGTATGGGGAGAAGTTGCAGCAGTGAGAGAGTTTTGTGCGTCATTTGTTGGCTGGTGCGATAGTGAGTGGAGGTATTAATCAGGGCTGATAAGGAGCTCCACAGTTTCAGGGCTTTGCCGAGTTGTAGAGCCAGTCTAACACGTTCGCATTTGTAATTGTCCATGCTTTCAGAAGCCATAGTGACGACTAGCTCTGGTGTTAGCAAAACGTTGGCCTCGTAAGCGCCATGATCTTACAGTCCATGCAAAGGGGATATTGACCAAGTTCAATATTTTGGAACCGAAAACTAAGATAATGAGTCAATGCATTTTACATAAAAGAAAAGGGTGATCGAGAAGAATACTAGAGACCAATATCTTTAAGTAGGCAGAACTGGCTCTCTTCAAATTTTATTAACGCCCTTCAATACATATTTTAAACTTTTAACTTTCTGAAGCACAAATTCATCTAAATGTTATTTAAAATTCGGTTTCTACTTATCAGAAACACATTTTCCCTCATTGCCAACATAACTGGTTAATGCTGTTCAGGAAAAACAAGTTTTTATTATTATTGTTGTTGTTGTTGTTGTTGTTGTTATGAGAATCGTGCGGAACTCTTAAATGCACTTCGTGGTCAAATTGTAGAGCATTCAACATGCAAACAGGTAGTACATACAGTTTCCACTGAGCTCCTAAATATTTCTAAAATTCTGATTTCAGTTTGAGGTTGCGGGATTATGAGTAAAAACAGAAGTCTGCGTTTCATGCAGCTCACTGTACCTCGCGGATTGTATCTGACGTAAATCTAGTAGCGAGGTATGGCAGAAAACCAGGTAGCAAGATGGCGCCGTTCATGTTAGCCATAATCGCTGCCTGGGGAAATTATTTCAGTTTCATTTGAGACACAGTAACCATGAAATAAAACTTAACTCGTTTTATGTTTTAAATGTTAATTTATTCACTTCGTCCTGCATAAAATATCAGTATTACAAACATCCAGAGAGTTCGATGTAATAAAGTTATACAATCTCAGGACACTATTACTATAAATTATCATGTGAAAATATCTTCACCGATAATTTTTGCAAGCTAATTTCATTTTTGCAGTTACTGCTAAAACCTTAACTTAATGCCTGTCAATGAGGTAAAACAAGACAAAATAACATGAAGGACGCAGTAAGATTAAGAGAATAAGGTAAACTTAATTTGTAAAAAGAAAATAACCACAAAATGATTTAACCCATTAGCTCCTGGGGCAGAGTCCACGTTGAGAAAGTCTCTCAGCTCGTCAAGAAATTTTCCGCCTTTAAGATTTCTTTTCGTATTCGCATGAGCTCACTACTGGCTCCTATTCTGGGCCAGACGAATTCAGTCATACCCTACTTCTCTGTGATCCATTTAATATTTATATCAGCTTTTAGGTGCTTCAAGTGACCTCATTTCTGCGTGTTTTCCAACTGATGTGCTTCATGCATTTCTCATATCTCCTATGTGGTCCACCGATTTCATTCCCTTTATTTTAATCTAAATTATATTTACTGTATAAACTAATTTATATATATAATTTAACAGTATCTAGTTCATGTTTTGCCGATCGTAGTAGTCGCGCTGTCTAAGGCATGTACTGTCTTCGCCTATTTAAACACTTGGATCGTGGGTTCGAATCCTACTTGAGACATGGATGTCTGTGTGTGTTTATTCTGTGTTCGTGCTGTCTTATGTGCAGGTTAACGGCCTTACGACGGGCAGATCCCGCGGACAAGGTCCAACAAAGGGCTGTAGAGCCATAGATAGATAGATAATATTTTAATATATAAAACGAGTCATTTAAGATATTTGAAAAAATATAAAACCCGTGCGTTAGGTAGTTGTTGCATGGATCTCTGAAGGGGTATTTAAATCGCAGATCGATATGCAAGACGAAGTAATGTGTTAGAATATAAAACGTTTTACATTGTGTTTGACGCTAGGCGTATTAAGTTAATTACCGGAGCTAACAGTGCCCTACGCGTAGGGCAGTAATTAGAATTTAAAACGGGAAATAAAAATTCGCCTTTAGCAGTAGTTCGGATGTGAACCAGTTATGTTAATCTCTGCACCGCTCGTACAGCAGAGAGACGCCGCCGTATGTTTACATATGCAGGCCGTCACTACTGGCTCGCTTAATCACATGCCGAATTTAATTTCCGGTCCTGGCACTTCCCTTTGTTTTGAGTAACAATTTGTCTGGACGCGAGGGACAGGTGAGATCTCAACATTGCGGTTTCCGTATTGGGACGGCTAAGGCCACCGTGTAGAGTGGAACAGTCGGTTCAAATCTCGATGGACAGTAAATAAATCTGGTTCGTACCCAGAAGTGGCGGAAGTAATTAAAACGAGGTAGCAGGAAAAGCGGTTTCATGTCATTATGTGGACCAATTTTAGTCCCTGGAACACGGTACGTGCTGGGCAAGCAGAATGTTTTCATGTGGGCAAGTAATTAGTCGTGATAACAGCTGGCTTTATGAGAAATTCAAGTCGGATACACGACAGCTCAGTCGGTACAGCCGGTTGGCCGGGGGAACACTAGGATCCAGGTTCGATTCCCAGCAGCTACACAGATTTTCATTTTGTTTACTGCGCCCATACTGACTCCCAGATACACGCAACCACCAATCCAATGAATAGCAAGGATTTTTTTCGCAATAAAGCAGCCGAGACGTGAAGCTAACCACAAACCTTCATCTACTACCAGGTTAAAATACGTGGAGCTATACCTCCAATATACGTCATCATGGTGCGCTAATTAAGCACAACTTTACTACTGGATCCGTGAGGAAATTATTCCGCACGGAAGTCATTAAACCCTACACATTCTTTTTACAGCCACTCAGTATAATTACAGCCTTTTATTTTACTCCCCTTTCTTTCTGTTTCTTTCTATCTTACGCTACTTGTTACTTTTTTCTGCCACTATTTATGTTTTCCTTCTTATATAATTCTTCTTTTGCCATTTCTGAATTCCTCAGATTATATATTTTTTTTTCTACTACCTTTCAAACATGCATACACACATTTTATTTGTTTATTTGTTTACTTCTTTATTAGAGAATGGCCTGCCCACTAGTTACCTAACCCTTCCAGCCGCACTACGGCCCTGGGGTCGACTCAGCCTCTAACAGAAATGAGTACGAGGAATATTCTTGGGGGTGTGGGAACTGCCCACATTCAAGCAAGTGTGACAACGCAAGCGTCATTGCCTAGCAACCGTTGTTTACTCGTCGTTGCTAAGCGTAAGGCTGACAACCTCAGCGCCATCTATGAACCCATTGTCTAGAAAATGTGGAAACTTAGGGGCCTCCACGGCATGTTACAGATATAGCTTTACTTTTGCTTTTTTGTAAGGGGCAGTCAAAAGAAAACGGGTCACCACGCATAACTCACACGGCGCGCAAGTTGGTAAGACTGGAATTTGCTTACGGTACGAACATCTGGTGAGGACTCAGGATAGCACAGTGGCAACGTGCCCTTGCACACTAGTCGTTTGTTTATTGTGCTGGAAGTAAGGTTAGCGCTACGTGTAGTCGTCCAAATTCAATAATGTAGGCGGGTAAAGAAGAACAGCGAAGTGTAGTGCGCTTTTTGACTGTTGAAGGAGTAGGAGGACGAGAAATTCATCGTCGCATGTCTGTTGTTTACGGCGAACACAGCATGTCACGTTCGCGTGTGCTGGCGTGGCATGAAGGCGCGTCCACATTACTCGTGCTCGTGCTCGTGCGACTCGCTATGCTCGCTAGTAATGTGGACGATATGACAAGTCACGAGATAAGCAAATTCTAAATTTTTAATTTAAAAACTATAGACAATGAATTAAATACGACTACAGCCTATACACACTACGAGTAAATATACGGATCCTCACGCGCCGAAGCCTGGCCAGCAACTGAAGTAGTGTGGACGAAGATTTACGGGCACAAGTAAAAACCAGACGAGTCTCCCGACGAGCACAAGCCTGGCGAGAACGAGCACGAGTAATGTGGACGCGCCTAAAGAGATTCCGACAGGGACGTGTTTCACTGCAAGATGATGCTCGCCCAGGACAGGCTCATCGTGTCATCACCCCTGATGATATTGCTGTGTTGGATGGTCATATCCGGGCAAACCAACGGATAACCGTGGAAGAAATTAGTCTTTTGATAGGAATAAGTCACGGTTCCGTACACGTCATTGTGACAAAACACCTGCTGTACCGCAAAATCTGCATGCAGTGGGTTCCACGTCAACTCACGGAGGAACAGAAGACTCAGAATGGCTGTATCATTGGGTCACTTGCAACGATACCATGAGAAAGAGTATGCTTTTCTGTCCTGTATTGCCACTGGGAACGAAATTTTGTGCCTTAATTTTGAACCCGAGAGCAAACGGCAAAGGCCAACAGTGCAAACACTTGAATTCTTCCCCCACCAAAGAAATCCAAAGCCGTACACACAAGTTCCAGTAAAGTGATGGCGACGTTTNATTCTCACATTTTTGGAGCCCTGAAGAGAGACATTCGTGGACATCGGTTTGCATCGGACGAAGACGTGTGTGGCTGGGTAAAGATGTGGTTCCGTAGAGAGCCCACAAGCTTTTTCAAGGATGGGATTGACCGTCTTATCTCCCAGCGGGATAAATGTATTAACAGTTTTGGAGATTACTTTTGAGGTAAGAAATGTTCTTTAACATGTTTTGGCTTCTGACCCGTTTTCATTTGACTGCCCCCCACACTTTACTAGAAAAATGGCCCGTTGAAATCACCGGTAAAATGAAAAGGTAACACAGAAATTATTTTAGCTATGGGCTATCTGATTCCACACAAAGACATTTATTGTCAGAAGAAATATGAAAGCAAGTCAGAAGAGACTAATTTATAAGAAACATTAAGCTTAGAAGTTTTTGGAATAAAGAAGGAAGTGGGTCTTGCGTGTTTAGACTGCAGAATCGTTCCTGTTCAGAAGGAGCTCAGGGGAATTCTGTCACTAAGTAGAAATATGTCAAGAAAATGTGCGTCTGTAATTGATCCTGAAAATTGAAATAAGAAAAGCCTTTTGCGAATACGCACTTCCCACAAGCGCTTCACGTCAAATATAATATATTCCTGAAGAAAGCAGTCTTCTGGGATTTGGCACCGTGTATATGTGTTGTTAACCGACGTTTCGGAGGAACGTATCGCCTCCATCTTCAGGGTAGAAGAAAAATATAAGAAATCTGCAAGCGAAGAGACCGTGAGAAACGGTAATTACCGTCTCTTCGCTTGCAGATATCTTATATTTTTTCTTCTACCCTGAAGATGGAGGCGATATGTTCCTCCGAAACGTCGGTTAACACCACATATACACGGTGCCAAATCCCAGAAGACTGCTTTCTTCATAGTCACCGCCGTGAAAGCCTCAAATCTTACATAATATATTCCTGTTTGTTCCGTGGTAGTGTCTACTGTGGAGACCTGCCGTCAGTATTACTTCCAGTGTTATATTTGCGTAATAGAAATGGCTGCAATAATAATGGCAGTTCTTCGTGTTATTTTGTTGCTGAATACGCTTGAAATTAAAAGGAGGCATATACGGGCAGAAATTGCTAAAATAGGCCCGTTGAAATAAAGGATAAATTGAAAATATTAGTACAATTAGCTGTTTTCAGAGAAAGCCGTTCCTTATTAGAAACAAAACACGGCTCGCTCCTTTGTGAACTGTTATGCAACCCACGTTCATCCAACTCTCCACAGTTAGTTGGTATGATAACGCGGAATTTCGTAATTCTAGAGCTTCCACTCGCTGTTTGCAAAACTTGTTTATATGAAGAGAAATTATGTAGAACGTTGGACTAGGTAACCCGTCAAGACGTGGGCCTATAACCCCACTGGTCCCTATCCTGAGCCAGGTCAATCAAGTCCCTACCACCTCATCCTATTCTTATAAGACCTATTTTAATATTACCCACCTATCCACATCTTTGTCTTCCTATGTGCTCTTTCCTTCTGGCTTTCCCGCCAATATCCTACGTGTATTTCTCTTCGTCCCATTCGTGCTACATGCCCTGCCCACGTCATCCTCATTGACTTGATCATTGTAATTATACTTGGAGAAGAGTACAAGTTATGAAGCTCCTCATTTTGCAGTTTTCTGCAACCTCCTGTCACCTCATCTCTCTTCGGTCCAAATGTTCTCCTCAACACCCTCAGTCTATGCTCCTCCCTTAATGTCAGAGACCAAGTTTCACACCCATACAGAACCGCAGGCATATTTATAGTTTTGTATATCCTAATTTTCATGTTTTTAGACAAAAGGTTCTGGACTGAATGGTAGCAAGCATTACCAAAGTTCAATCTCCCCTTAATTTCCTCCTGATTTGTTACTGTCGTTCCCAAATATCTGAACTGTGCCACGTTTCTAAAGTATCTGTTTTATATTATGATTTTGCCCTGAAGTTTGGTGACGAAAATGCAACATATACTTAGTTTTCTCTGTGTTTACTTCCAGGTCAACCTCCTTACCTGCGCCAATTGAAGTTTCTGTGAGTTTCTTTATGTACCCATATTATCGTCCAGTACGTTTACATCATCAGCATAGACCAACACCTGATATGTCCCATTTAATTTCAGACCAACCTGGTTTTCGTGGGTCTTTTTTTATTGCTAATGGTGTGGGACTAAGTCCCTTGCACTGCGGCCACTTCTGGCCTATTGTATCAGCCCCAGATGATAGGTGAGGGTGATTGTGGAGCAGTTGGTAGAATGAAGATTGGCAGGGGAAATCGAAGTACTCGGAGAAAACCTTCCCTAGCGCCGCTTTGTCCACCACAAATCCAACTTGACCAGACCCGGGATCGAACCCGGGCCGCCGCGGTGGGAAGCCAGCGACCAACCGCTTGAGCTATGGCGCGGCCTTCCTGGGTCTTACTACTGACATATTCTAAAGCAAAGTTGAAAAGCAGTGGCAATAAAGCGTCTCCTTGTTTTAGACGATTCTGGGTAAGAAATTTATCAGGCAAATATTTACCCCTACGGACTTTGCTATACATTTCATTTACACACATTTTAATTAGCCTAACTAGTTTCATGGGTAACCCAAACTCTATGAGAATATTGTACAGTACTTCTCTGCTAACGGAATCATAGACGTTACTAAGGTTATGGGTTAAATAAAAGTAACAGAATTTGATGTGAAATAATGAAGACTAATAAACTTATAGAAGTAAGCTATGAAATTTTAGGTGGATTTAACTGGCTTGGTATTGAGTGCGGTGTAAGAGTTCTGTGAACAAGATAATGAACCTCCAGGATTCTTAAAGAACACCAGGAGTTCCATGATCTGAAATATATCAACTTTCCAAGCACGACCTTATTCATTTAAGAATCGTAGTAATTATTTCTCACATCCATCCAAAACTCAGTTCAGAGACCATTAACCTTCAGAATATTTTCAATGATAATTACGATCATTTCCATTAAACTTCAGTTTAAAATCAATTAAACGAAGGCTTACTTACCCTGAGGAGGCATGTAGATTAACCTTTAGTGCATTAGACTCGCTTTGCGGTGAAAGTTATTTGTTTTCTAAGTAATTTAACCAAGAAGTCTGAGCGAGAGAGGTAGGGAAGTCAGTTCAGCAAATGGAGCTAGTGCAGAACAAGTTACTCTTTTCGTCCAGTCTGCTTAAACGCTTAACTTTAGTAACACAGTTAAATTTTATCCCTCAATTTACGTTATAAATATATATTTTTGCAGAAATTAGGAAACTTACTTTGTTGGCAATTGTGAGTGCAGCGGAAGTCTTCAAGAAGTCTCCATTATAGCATCCCGTTTCATCGTTTCATGTCAGCAAAATCTGAACGCGTGTTACTTTGTACTTAAATAAAATTTACGACATTCTTTCCGACTGTCATACTTGTGTAATTGAACGTTGTAAAAGGCAATTGTAGTAATTTAAGAAATGTTCTTAGAGAGAATGAAATTTCATAGTTTCTTACTTTAAGAAAGTGGAAATTTGTGCAAATAGTATAGTACTGTTTATGTAGTCAGATGGAGAAAATGAATATGAAACTAGGATAGGAGTAACACGGAATGAATATTGAATTTAATTTGTAATTAATGTCAATGACTCTTCCAGCCCATTCAGGGCCCAGGAATCTTATTCAGTTCCGTAATCATTTTTCAGAGAAGGTAGGACTCCTTCGACGAGTGATCAGCCCGTCTCAAGGCCTCTACCTAAACACAGGACAACACAAACACAGAATAAACGCATACACACACAAAACATTCATGCACAGAGTGGGATTCCAACCCACGATCCCAGTGTCCGAGCGAGAGAAGACAGTTCGTGCCTTCGAACAAGCGGCTGCTGTGAACAGCGAGTGCAAAATGTAGGGACCCAGAAAGTGATGGACAATAGTGGGTTTCTGAAAAACTGAACTTGACAGGTTTATGAAATTGCCGGATGCACTTGTATACGAACACTGCGTTGCATTATTTATACTATTTCAAGGTAAGGTAAAGCTGTCTGTATGCTTAATTAAGCATCACCACGTGACATCTTCTCGAGGAACAGGAGAATAGCGCAGTGGGTTTGAGTCAGTGTCATAGTTCAAGAAGTTATCCTCCAAATTCCCACCGCGGAGGTCCGCGTTCAATCTCAGGAAAGGTGCTGTGGGATTTGTGGTAGACGAATTAGCACTGAGACGTGTCTTCTTAGAGCACTCTGGTTCCCTGCCAGTTCTCATTCCACCAACTGCTCCGCATTAATAAATCATCGTATCATCGATTCCCTGCATTCTCAAAAATCACAGCGTCGTTGAATAAGACTTAAGAAATCGCCTGACAGCCCCGGTGGTCTAGTGTTCACAGTTCCTAGTTACAGATCCAGAGGTCTGGGTTCGATTCCCAGTGCTACCATATTTTCTGAGAAGTAGTGGGTCTGGAACGGGGTCCACTCAGCCTCTTGAGTATACAAGTAATTGAGGTGCTGTTTCAAGGAAATAGCGGCTCCGGTCTAGAAAACCGAAATTAACGGACGTAGGGATTCGTTGCGCTGACCACACGACACCCTCTATCCGCTAAAGTTGGCACTATCTTCAACAACAAGCGGTGGTCGCTCGGTCGGTATTGTTCGCTTGTGGACTAAAACCACGGAGTTCGTTTGTTTGAGCACATGTGTAAGAGTGGTGAGCCTCACACTTTTTACACTGTATCTCCGTTAAAAAAAAACATTACTAATTGGATAGGAAGCTCAGTGGGCCCCAGAGACGATCTGGACGCGATAACAAGGAGAAGACCTCTTGCGTCTGTCAAGAATCGAACCCCGGTCTTATATGCCACAGCCTAGTCACAACCCCGCTTCCTATATTGCTATTTGCAGAGTAGATTCTAAAGGGTTCTGACGATGGTGGATGACACACAGAATTACTGGGGGTTTGGACTTTTTCCGTCGTCCGGAATTCTAGGCAATAGAGGACACGACGTTTCGGAAACTGGATCCATTTCCGTCTTCAGGTGAAGACAGAAACAGATCCAGTTTCTGAAACGTCGTGTCCTCTGTTACCTAGAATTCCGGACGATGAAAAGTCCCAAAACCCAGTAATTCTATTTGCAGAGTATTGTTTAGTTATGTAGGTAGTAGTATTGACACTGGTTTTGACTTCTGAACTTCTAACAAGACGGCAATGCGTGTTGCAGCGGTGTTGTGCCCACCGCCCCTTCCTCCCGTCAATGGGCGCCTGGTGGACGAGGGCCCGCACTACCAAGTCGGGTCGACTGTGCAGTTCACTTGCAACGAGCGCCATCAGCTTGTCGGCGAGTCCAGCATCGTGTGCACGGAAACCGGCTTCTGGTCACATCCTCCACCGTTCTGTGAGTCGATAATCTTGTTACGCTTGAAGGTTTCGTTACTGAATAAAGATTTAGCTAAAGTTGAAGTTAGCACGACTGTATGTCAGTTCACGTTTCTGCCTATATAGAGACCAGAGAGCATTATGAATAACTAACTGTGTGACTTATCCGTCCGTCTTGGTCCAACGTTCATGTTAGTCTAAGTCTCAGAAAATTGAGTGCTGTCAAATGAAACACGAAATATTCGCGCCACAAAATTTGCATAAATGTTAATGAGGCCTATTTTTGATGTTTCCTTCTATTACATCTCGTACATCAGAACTCAACGTAAAGCGAAGTCTTAAATGAAACTGATAATCTTTATCTTTGACATGAGACATTACGCGAGAATTGGACACTTAAACAGGAGCTTTTTGATGTTTACATATTTTGCATTGGTACGGAAACCGGTTCAGAAAATTGCTTCCTCTGATTCATCTTCATGATGTGTATTTGTACCAACCGTTTTATAGTGCACACAATTTCACTTTTCTCCTCACTACATTTTTCGGCACTAATGTGCCATCTTCAGGTGTGGTTTTATTTACGTCAAACTATTGCGCTGTATGCCATCATGTCTCCTTTATAAAATGATTCAAATGTATATATGTCATGATAATAAAGTTTATATATTAAAACTTTTCAAGATTTATCATCTATATGTCGCACTTAAAATTCTCGAGTTATGTAGATCCTCTCCTATGGGAGTACTCTTCCTATATTCTTGTGTATATTGTGTCCTGTGTTGTGTCCTTCCCTTGTGACTGCGTGCGTTGTACTGATTTATCCTCTTTGTCTGTTATAGCAGTGGGGAATTAATTTCGTAACAGCTTATAAAACTGCATAATTGCAGATGCAGTTTTCACATAACTATGCTCCGACTGTCACGTATTTATGGTGTGTGTGTGACTATAGACGGGGTATGAATTGACCACTTGTATACACCACTCGGATCTACGCTTTGCAGATCACTGACACACACAGACTAATGTCACAAGTCTTATTACAATATCCACTAGCCGTTTCTTGGCAACAGATTTAACAGAGTGGAGAGTCTTCAGCTTCCCGCACTCAGGGCCTCTTGTTACAGACGCCCCGGCCAGGACCGCCTCTCAACTCACAATTCAGCTAATTGGGTCCCAGGCTGGGGGCCACTTCACACCAACCTTCTAGTCTTCTCCTCACAGAGCTACTTCACGTCACTTGACTCATGTGAACTGCTGACAGCTCTAACTGCAGCTGGACTGGTGTCCTCATTATATAAACTCGGGACAAACCCAACAGAAGACACCGCCCCCAACAGGGTTGTCATGGCGGATGTCTAGCGATAGAATGGATGTTGTTTCCGCAAGAACGTTACTGACCGTTGCCAAGCAACACATGTTGTCTCGCGATCGTTGCATAGCAACGGTACTACACATTACAATTCTGTGTTACAGTTCAAGAAATAACTAGATATGACTGATATATGTACTTCTGCATGTGGAATGTTGAATGCAGTTGAACATGAGAAATGTCAGTACCTCAAGGTTTAAGTAATTAATTTTATCATTACAACAAATCCTTCCTTCGCGACTTACAACTGTTAATAAGAAATCTTAGAAATATCACTTAAGGGCTATATTTTTCGTCAGTCTTTAACCACATAAGAGAAAAACAGAGAGAGGAGAGTAAGAAAAAGAAATGATGTTGAACCTGAATTGCAAATTTAAATGTCATTTATTATGATTACATTTTCAGGTAACTTCGTGCTCTTACACCTGATATGTAATACGGATGTTTAAAAGAAATCTGCTGGCTTCATATTCATATCGAAGATGGAAGCAGGAAATTCTTCCGAAACGTTGACAACCACCTGCGAGTCTACTTGTATATGGTGATATAACCCAGAAGACCAGATTATAAATTTTCGTGAAAATTTCAAATGTTTAACATTACAATCGTGTTTAAAGCTACCGCAGACATATTCGACGATGATTTTCTTACCCAGGGTTCATTATAAAATGACTGAGTCGTCTGTCAGAGTAGAATTTCAAAATCAGCGAGTGTAAAGGAAATCGTCTTGGAACTGCAATAAAACAGTACTGAGAAAAATCATGCACGACTTGCGGAACAGTTTTACCAATACGCTGTATCTGTCGGTGTACCTATTTCTGAAATATCCAGCATCTTGCAAAAGGCACGGTAACACGCTTTTCGATGAATGGTTTCGAGGCTCCCATATTTTCTTTAGATAATCGGCTTACAGATGGCGGTGAAGTTGTCAGCCTTACTCGCCGGCCGCCCTTTACCACCACGAACATTCCTGGTACTCATTTCTGTCAGGGGCAGGGTCTACCCCAAGGCCATAGTTCGGCTGGAAAGAATACATCAAATGAAAAATTTAATGACCTCATCGGGAATCGAACCCTGGAATTTCCTGCTTTTAACATAGTGCCTCAACTAACTACACTGCCGCGTGCCCCTCAATCCTAATTATATTACTCTATAATATTCTTAAACAAAAGAATTTGGTAGTAGTTGCAGACCTTTCGGCCATTTTGTATAATTGTACTGCGCAAAATTATGGTGATTATTATGGACTGGTGTCAGTAGCTGTTAGCACAGACACAGTACCAACCGTCTGTATTCACGCTGCTTAACGAATTTATTATTCCCTGTTGCGTCATTCTTATGCGTAAATATAACAATTTGTTTTACTTTCTGTTTCTGTACTTTACTTTTCTCTTTTCGCTTTTTATTGGCACAAAAGACTCAGATTCTACTGCGATACTGTTTATAGGGTTCCATTTCTCGTGCTCGTTTTCTACCACCCCGTTTGAAACCAAGTCCGGACAGAAGAGGGATGAGTAGCCCATGGAATCCCCTCCCCCCGCAGCATCAATTCATTTGTTCACAAAATGTCAACCGTGTCCTGCGGTATAATGGGATGAAGCGAAGGGGAGAGGAAGAGCCCTCACGCTCAGTGTTTTTCATTTGTTGTCGTATTAGTCATTTGTTCAGTGTAATTGTCGTAGCGGCGTATTGTTCGTCAATAGAGCTTGTCGATGCAGCCAGAGAGCACACGGCTGTTGACGACCTCTCTTCATATGACTGCACTACCACGCCATAAAAATTAATGAACACGTTAATTCAGATTTACTCACACAATGGGAAAGTTGTTTCACATCACCAGCAGTGAATCATTTCAGCCTGTTTCGTTCGTTTGATGAATACATTTGCAACTCGGTGGTATAATTTTATAAACTAACAGGACTACTTCCGTGAAGGTTGTCTGTTACATACCTATTCTCATCCGTTCCAGCAAACAGTGCTTTACTTTCGCATGTACTTAGTGTACATGAGGAAACATTTTAATTGTTAAAAAGAGTGATCTTGAAATTTCGTGGATTTACAGTTTGCACCCTCTTTTCCCAGGACGAAAAGTTGGCTTTTGGAATGCCATCCGTCCGTCATATATATATATATATACGTACGTGTGTTTGCATGCGTGATTTGGTAGTGCCTGAACTATTTGATAAAATTTATTCACATTCGGTAATTAAATCTTACATCAGTGCCTGATGAATATGAACTTTACAGGTCCGAAATAGGAGCCCTTCAGATGGGCTCCACAAAGAATAAAGAAAGGTTTATTCGAAGCTGTTTTAACGATTTTTATTAATTTTCAGTAATTTATGGGGAAACTATTTCTGAACAAAACGACATCAGTTACGTCTTCAGCAAAATAACAAGGCATTCGCAAATAAAAGAATGCGTGTCCAGGACTGTGTTCATTAAAAATACAAATCCTAAATTATTTTCAAAATTTCACTCTTTTCATCCTAAATAGTCTCCGTCTGAATCAGTATATAGCTGGAATCGATTGAAAAGTTTTCGAAAACAGTCACTGTACTCCTTTTGTGGAATCGCATATAACACTGCGGTACATTCCCTTTGGAAGTCCTGGGTGGTGTCGTGACGGTCTCCTTTCATCGCCAACTTAACGTTGGGGAACAACCAGAAATCTGCTGGAGCCAAATCTGGCGAATGCGGAGGATGATCAAGGACTGTGATCCCTTTTCTGGCCAAAAAATTGCGCCGCACGATCTTCGATTTGTGGGGTGGGGCATTGTCGTGGAGGAGCGACCAGGAACCTAGCTCTCGATATTCAGGTCGAATTCGAAGAATTCTCGCCCACAAACGATTGAGGACTCCGAGATAATAATCAGAATTCACTGAGTGACCTTCTGGCAGAAGTTCTTTGTGAATGATTCCTTTGGAATCGAAGAAAACGGTTAGCAGTGTCTTTACTCGACTCTTTTGCATGCCCACCTTATTTGGTTTCGGCTTCTTTGGGCTTAACCACGCTGCACTCTGCGGCTTTGTGAGAGGCTCATATTGAAAACACCATGTCTTGTCACCGGTAACAATCGATTTTGTAAATTTTGTATCACTTTGGGGCGACCGTAACATGTCTTTGCGGTGTTCCACTCTGGCGTGATTTTCATCGCCTGACAGCGCGTGCGGTACAAACCGCGCACAGACCTTCCGTTTGCCCAAATGAATGATCGGTCAAAATTTGATACACAGTACTTTTTGGTATTCCTAAAAGCTCCTCAATGAGTCTTGCAGGAACACATCTGTCGGTCACTTTTTTCACATTTTCTTCAGTGCGACTTTTTCTCGGCTGTGATGCACGTGCAACGTCTTCAATATCCTCCTTGACGTCACAAAATACAGCATACCTTCGAAATGTGTTCGAGCGACTCAAACAATCACTACCGTACACACTTTTCATCATTTCGTATGCTTCTCCGGCTGTTTTGCCTAACTTCAAACAAAATTCGATGTTGGCCCTCTGTTCAACCGCCATTTTCCGACGAGCGTCAGAACAGTACTGTTACATTTAAGGTCAGAACACATGATGCAGCGATGCTTGTGCTTTGAAATTATAGACAGCCACAGCTGAAACTTCAAGAATTTTAACACCACAACTCGCCAACAGATGGCATTGCAGGGGGAAAAAAAAGGAGTCCTAACGGATCCTGGACACACGGTGTATGTGCAATAACTTTCATCGATTTTTATTCGGCATTAGAACTTAATCTTAGGGAATAATAGTAATATAAAATTTGTTTTTACTATTTTGTTGTTGAAGTACATATAATTATGTTGATCTCTTTAACATGAGCCGAAAATTAAAATAAGTTCGCATACATGAATTATATATATATTTGACATAGGAAAGCCAGAGAAAATACGCACAACTGAAACAGGAGTGGGGCTACTGGTTAGAAGTGGGATAAATTTACGGTTTTGAATCATATATTTGTATAAGAAAAGTCTATAGTGTACGAATCAGTTATATCTACGTCACTTTCAGTTTCACCAAGCAGGATGGTCTAGCTAAAAGTCTTAGATTTGTGCTCGGGAAACGCTCAGTTCAAATCTCGGCAAAGAACCGACTAATATGACTAAGGTATTTCGTAGTTTTACTCGGTTCCTCCGAGAAAATTCCAGGATAACCATTGTCTTACCATTTAACGGTATATATTCTTGACACTGAGAGCGACGTAAATTAAACAAAAAAAAATAAAATTTCGCTGCAAGTCACGTGTACTTTCGTGTAATGAATTACCTGGAATAAGTTTGGGTAAGGTTTTGGTGAGTTTCAGTGACGTTAAGCAGGTTAGATTATATGAAGTTAGTTCTTTAATTTGATTGGGTTTCTTAGTTTCTACGTATCACAGGTGCAGGAACTTCTGCTGCGATATCATTACTGTATTCTTAACGAATCACATGGCACCAGTCTAAACCAACAGCGACGCCGGATTCCTGAGCTGACTGCGGTGATCAGTTTTTAGCTTTACTGATGTATACCAGTTGAGGAGTCTCATCACATGAAGAAAGCCGTCTTCCTGGGATGTGGCGCCGTGTAGATATTGTGTTAACCGACGTTGCGGAGGAACGTATCGCAGCGACCTCCACAAGCTGATTCATTGCTCTCTGATTTATTATACCCTGAAGATGGAGGCGATACGTTCCTCCGTAACGTTGGTTAACACAATATCTACACGGCCCCACATCTCGGAAGCCGGCATTCTTCATAGTCATCGCCGTGAAAACCTCAAATCTTACATAGTCTCATCACTTGTTATACGTGTAAGTTGTTGCTATTGATTTCCCCTCCATTTTCCTCTATTCCTTTACAGTCCTATATATTAACAGAAGATACGTACAGGCCGATATTTAATGCCATTTCACCATACGTAACAAGCACAAACATTGAACAGTAAACGGTCTCTTCTCTACGCTGTACCACACTCACACATCTACATCAGGGCATTAATTATACTCACAGAATGGACATGACACACTGACGCGAAAATGTCAGTTATGACGTGTGCGTCGCTAAAACTCCCTTTGACTTAGACATTTTAGACAGGCACGCATTTCACACGTGATTTGCTTGAATCTGCCCATCCTCTTATGCTATTTTCTATTTGGATAGGGGACATAAGTCGCTTTAATGCCATGTCTGAGAGCACGTGAACGTGCGTATTGTCACGACAGTACTCGGACTAGCTGCTGGAGAGTGACTTCTCTGTTGCAGGCAAAGCACGCTGCCCTTATCCAGGAGACCCGGAACATGGAAGGATCGCACCAGTCAAATTCTCGTACGAACCCGGAGACCACCTGAAAGTGACATGTGCTACGGGATACGTGGTGAAGATGGAGGCGCGATCGCCACAGTGCCGTGTGGACGGAACATGGTCCGAGAAAGTGCCGGAGTGCCGTTCCTATCGTGATGTCTGATTGGACAAGAACCGGAATCAGCGGTAAGACGATACCAAGCGGCATTAGGGGTGTAGAACCAACTCGCATCATCCAATGTAAAGTACAGTGATCTTGCAGAATCATTAGTGATGAACAATAATTAACAAAATATAGTCCAGAAAAATTGTAACATTACTCAGTTTCTCTCGTAATCGACTAATATTCTTGAAACACTTGAGAACTTGGATATGAAATTGTTTATATTTAATTTACATAGAATATTTGAACTTCAATAGATTTATAGAACATAAGTTGTGTGTGAATTTATGCACACTAGGAGAATGGAAATATGCTGGGCTCTGAGAAACCAGAATTGAGTAACAAGATTTATTGGCTCATGGCAATAATCTAAGTGGTGCAGCAGTTTTTATCCTACAGTAATCTCTTTTTGCAGGATCTGTTTTAAGACATGAAAATTTGAATATTCGCTTCAGTTCAAGAGAGACATTTGCAGAACAAAATAAGCGAATTAACTTTTTACTGCATACATTTTGTCTGCTTCATATTTTGTAGGCTTAAATTACAACAGTTCTGCACAGTTGCTCTGATTTTCATTATTGAGATATCTGAAGTGTCCCTAATGATAACTTGGTCCTCATTACTAGACAATGACCATAGGTACATACCATTTCTGTATAGTAAGTACATGTAACATGGAGCTAAACATGCACAGTGCAGACCATCACTGTATCTGCTGTAATTTGTTCAAAATAGTTCATTTACCTCAAAACTGAAAGCCTGTTACAGATATGCTAGTGATTACTGGTAACAACTCTATTGAACAATCCTTAATCTTCAAGTGAATGTTCCATTATTTATATTACAAAGGACACGAGTTAGGTTCACATTACCAATTAAGTTGTATGTGTTTTAGTACAGTGAATGAATTTGGTCCACACATATATATATAATTATACTTCTTTCATTGTAATTTTAACATATTTACTTATTTTCGCAGGAGTGAAGTCAGTTATGTAGTACATATAAAAGTATAAACACAGAAAATAGTTTTTGAAGCACAAAATTTACATTTTCCCAGTCCAAGTTGTAAGAGAGGCCTACATATTCCATAAAATTTGATTTTAAAATATGAGAATATTTCATTTTCATTTTATACTTTTTTATTCCAGCTTTTAATTTAATGTAATTTATTTACATGCATACCGAAGTCATAGCATGATCGAGCTAGATGGATGGACATTGTAGATAGATTGTATTAATTCTATGGACACTGGAAAAGTCACTGTACAAATAAACTCGATAAGCAAGCCAGAAAAGCCCAAGCACAAGGCACGATTCACATAAATTTTCATAAATGTCAAATTCGTTATAGTTAGTCCACATTGAGTATTACAGTTCCATAAATAATGTAACAAGCTGCTGTTAATTACATAAAGTGTACAAATTATTCAGGAGAGTAGGAGATATATGACAATGACAGTTCAAATTGTCTTCTGTTATTTGACAGGCTTTCAATTCCTACTGGGAGCTTGCTATACAATTTAATTGCTGCATAGTGTACAACCTTTTTGAATACTGTCTGTGAAGATCATGTCTGTGCTTCGTGTTCACTTCATGAAACTTTGAATTTGTTAAAGAAATTTCATAATTATAAATTTTAAGTGTCATTAAATTAAATGTATACTCAGACTGAAGTTTTAGTATGCAGAATCTCTTATATAAATATTTATTTGACACATTTCTCTGAGGACTAAACATAATTCTGATTATTCTTTCCTGCAGAAGGAATACTTTACTAGGTGCATTATTATTATTATTGAATTTCCGTAGGATATTGCACCCTATAGCATGAATGAGTGGAAAAAACAAAGTAGACTTACTGTCCTTGGAAAGTCTACATTGGGAATATGTTACTCATTGAATCATTTTTTGATCTCAAGTTATCTTTATAGTTTTAATAACAAGTTCTTTGTTTTGATTATAATGTTTAAATTTTATAAACCTATAATTTTGTTATACTGCGTATATAAGTCTGTATACATCTGGTGTGGTTAGAAGTAGGCCTAATTGTCAAGTTGGCAGTGTTCCTTGATAGCCCAGTTTTTGCCAAGAAGACCCATAAAGAAATGAGAATCAGCAGTTAATTTCTCACGAGTCTGAAAATTCTAAAATGTGAATAATAAATAAAATTTATGAAATAATACAGGACACTGGGAAGTGATATTAACCTTTCTGCAGAAAAATTGTTTAGTTGTCCCTAGTATAATATTATTCCTGCCCTCTCTTGACATGTACTAAGGCTGAATCTACTGATATCTTGCACTTCACTAAGCCTCATGGCCTCAAATTCAACAAACATTTGTTGTCCAGTGTTTAATTTTTGTTCCTTTTCCATTCCTTAGTTAATGTCAGAAACATTTCTGTCACTCACACTGAAATTTATGTTACTAAATACCAAACAGAAAAATCTTCAATTTTTTCAGCAATAGGCAACAAAATCAGAAAAAAATGTCTGTGATTTCCAATTCCATTTCCATAGAGCAACAACAATCTTCGAAATCTCAAATTTTAGTGCGGGAGAGAAAAATCCTGTGATTTGCTTTATTATTGAGAATTTATGATTGAGGTTTATGATTGATGATTTATAATGAGGCCACAAATGAAACCCTTCTTAATTATTATATAGTGATGGCCATATCATTATGTGGGTCACCAATAATTGCAAGTCACCGATGACTATCAAAAACGTCCTTTATTCTTAACCCCTAGACTAATTTTGAACCAAATATCGGTTTATATTGCTGCAACTTGTTGGAGGTGGCGCAGGTTGTACAATACATTTTATCTTCACCACAATTATCATGTCTTTTGTAGTTTAATTCACAACACTATCAACATCTAGAGTACATACTGCTGCATGGTAGGAGGGTGATGAATGCTCAAATGGGAAGTATCTCGAAAAGAGCAGTCAAGGTCTGAGCAAGGTACTGTCCAGTCATGTGCTTGGAATGACTATGTAAAACTGAAAATCTCAGGATTAGCAATATCTTGAAGAGATGCCTGCCAAAAATGAGTCAAGGGCATTATCACTTTGCCTTCCCACGAGGAATTAAATTGTTTGTGAGTTGAATTAACTGAATTCATGAGCCAGAATTCAGAAAATACACAAGAATTTTTTGTCTTTTTTAAATACATCGCCCTTGTCTGAATGTTCTTCTTTCCATTGAATTTATCATTAAAAGAAATGAAGATATTTATGACAATGTGTTAACTCTGCATTAGGAAATTTATTCCAATGAATTACATAAAATGACAACTTCAGCATCAAGGTAAGTTACTGATTTATAATTCTGTTTATATCTGTTTCGACTGAGCAGCTTATATTATTTGTTTATATACGCATCATATACAGTACACGTGCGCCCACACACACACACACACACACACAGATTAAGGTAACAGATGATCATGCATTTCTGTAAATAAAAATCAAAAGATATTTTTAATTACAGGACATTTTCCCACAGTATTCACTAATGTATGTAATATATTTGTATTCATTTGCTGGGTATGTAGGTATGAGTTAATACAAGTACATAAAGTGAAAATGATGCAGCTTCCTTTATTTTAGGGTAGAAAGAAACTATAACAAATGTTATTTAATATAGCTGTTATTTCAGAAAAAGAAATCAGTGCTGTTAAGACGGTGGATACTTCTTTCAGAGGTGAAGTGGAAGCTGCCGAGAATCCAGTGAGAGGAGGTAAAGAACTCTGATCTTTGGCTCATCTGGTGTACACTCATGAAATTAAATTTCTTATTTTGACTGCTTTGTGCAGAACAGAATAGCATTTTTATGACTAGTATTTTTGAGTTTTTTCCTAAGAGAGTTCAGTGACAAGAGAATGATGGATAATGTCCAAAAACATAAAATTTATGATAGAGTTCTTGTTTGCAGGTGGAAGGTTTGTGTGACCTGGATTCAGGAATACGATTAAGTACTGCTAAAAATGTTGTATACGTGTATATTGTTCAAAGATAAGAAAAATAACAATTTTATGTTTATTTATAAGTTATGAAACTTACTTTAACTATGAGTTATGAAATCTCACATAAGTACATTTAGCAGCTGAGTGAGGCAGCCTTAAGATTGTCTCAGTGATATTAGTTTTTGCGTATTGATGCTTTTAATTATGTGATGGAAGGTAAGGTGTTCGTGTTTTGGGGATTAATATATAGGTAATTTCCTATTGAGCAGAATCAGTTATAGTGACTCCAAGTAGAAGTCAGTTAGAAACAGTATTGTCTGAATAAAAGACACACCACGTCTTCCATAATATGCCAGTTCATCAAGATAGGTTCCAAGCTAAAATGTAGGCAAGTCCATCAGCATATGTAAATTATACTGCTAACATAGCAACATCACTTCTATTTTCAATCATTATCTCTTAGATGAGAGAGACAGGATTTCATAAATAATATTATGATCCATAAGTGTCTCGTAAATATGATGCCATTGCAGTGGTATCTCACTTCATGAATATAATTCATTAATCAGTTCTGACCATTAAATAGGCCAACTTAAACATAGGTATTTTGATTGTAGTTCTGTGATAAGAGTAGAGATAAACATTGTCTGAAGTGTAAACTTACTCATTTTTATCCCACTTTTCTAATTTTGTTATTAGTATTCTCTTGACCCTAGCACAAAATTTTACTTTATTGGTCGACAAAGAACAAAGTCTTCCTACATTACTTTGTGTGAAAGACAGATAATTCAAGAAATGAAACCAATTACTGAAAATAACAGTATTTTGTATATACTATAATTTGACATATTGAAACATCATGAAATTGATGTATTCTTCAACAGATATGACTTGGAGATGGAAAACAACGTTATTCTAAGTGTTATGGCCAGAGTGACACTTATATGGGAATATTTTCAAACCTTAAAATTTGGTAATTTCTACTTAATTTACAAGTAATCAGTCTCTTCAGGATGTGGCAGAATATGCAGAGTAGTCAGTATATCCACCAACTTCTGGTCATTTCTGACACTGAAGTGTCTTCTGCCAGGCAACAGCTGCTGTAACTGAGCTACAACATCTCTTAGTGATGTTGGTGGTAAGGGGGGTGTGAGGAATGTAGGAATTCTCTTATTTTCATTTGAAGGAGAAGCCGCAGTTTTGTTGCCTGACTTGAAGTGTATATGTGAACTGTGATGTAGTTGCTTCTCTGGTGTCATCAGATCCCCTTTGTATTTTTTGTTCAATCTTTCTTGAGGAATTGAGTCAAGGGTGGTGTCTGCCCTCTTGAGTGTAAAAATGGTAGCACCACCATCTAGATAATGTTTCAGATGGTGTTCTGCTGTGACAATTCTCCTATCGTTAGCATTTGTCCTGGCAGTGTAATCATTGCTGTACATGTAAGGTTTGTACATGTCTCCATCCATTGTTGACATACTTCTGCCTTGGTTTTGAATTGTACTGCTGTGGTATGCATGTTGTACAATAGGATGCCATTCTCCTGAAATGCATCAATTTAAAATGGATAACTGCCCAATTTAATGGGATGCTAGAAGTTCAATTGAAAGAGAGGCTGATTGATATTTGAATTTAACATAGGCTGATTCAGTTTGTTTGAGAAGAAAATGGTGAGGGATTGGATTAAAGTGGGATGTAGACACTGCAGCTGATGTACGTTTTAACAGTAAAGGTATAAGGTAAAATTGTCCCTATGCTTAACTAACTGGTTACTGGCACTACGCCATGAAGATGTATGGGGAGTGCATGTATAGATCCATATTTTCTTGACCTGGGCACTAGTTGGAGGTGAGTGGTCAGCTTCACGCCCCGGCCGCTTTACTCCCAAGGAAAGAGCCCCCGGTACCCATTTGTATATGAGGCTGGGTTGATCTCAGACCCAATCTGGATGACATGGAGAAATAAAAATTCTTGCTACACCAAGACTCGAACTCCAACTCCTTCGTCCTCCAGCCCATAGCCAGTTGCTATACTGACTGAGCTATCCCGGCTCCTGCCTTGAAACATTATTGCTACTAATACAAAGGAAACAAATAGGAGGTGTTTTATATTGATATTACATATGTAGCCATACATATCATTGTTAGAGAAGGAACACAGACTTACCTTGTAAGGCACATGAGTACAAGGGAGGAAATCCTTGATAGTAAAATGGATGCAAGTGATGCTGAAACACAGGAAGTTATTATATAATGATGGTATCTTTGGACATAACCAAGAGTTCATTAAATTCAATGAAAAGTATTTTGAATGTTAAACTTGCATTGTCTTTTACTCTTAACTTGAGTTTCAAACTGATATTAATAGTCCAGATTTGGTTCACCCTACTTATCTACAGGAGGTCCCTGGCCTGATACTTGATTAGATCGTCAGCTACCATAACTGAGTTTCTCTCGGGTTTCCCAGTCATTCCTGGCGAATTCCAGGATATTACTTTCGAATAGACAGGGGATGGACAAAAATATGAAAACGCCCAACAAAAAAAAAACACATTACTGTGACTAATGTGGTGTAGGACAACCTCTGGCTTGCAGAACTGCTTGCAGTCTCCCTGGAATCGATAAATAGAGGTCTTGTATGATTTGCAAGGGAATCTTATACCATTCTTACTGCAAAACATTGGCAAGTTCTGTTAACGATGATGGAGGTGGATAGCGCGCACGCAGATTGCTCTCCAAAACAGGCCACAAAGGCTCAATAATATTATATCTGGCGATTGTGGGGGCCATGGCAGAAGTGACACTTCATCTTCGTGCTCAGAAAACCAGTCCTGGACGATGTGAGCTATGTGAACATGGGCATTGTTGGCTTGGTAAATGGCATCACCATTGGGGAACAAAGTTTGCACGATGGGATGGACCTGGTCGCCCAAAATGGTCACATAGTCGTTGGCAGTGAAGTGACCTTGCAGGGTAATGATGGGTCCCACAGAATACCACGATATGGCTGCTCATACCATGATCGAACCCCCGCCATGTTTCACTTTTCGCAGCAAACAGTCTGGATCGTAAGCTTTGGATGGCTTTCTCCAGACGTGAACTCGGCCAGAAGTCGGAAACAGTGTGAAGGTGGACTCATCCGACCAAATGACCGTCTTCCATTGCTCCATAGTCCAGGTACTATGACTTCGGGGCCACACTCTCCTCTTAGTGATTTGGAATTGCAGCTAGTCCAGAAATACCCTGCTTGTGGAGTTCCCTTTGTACTGTGTTGGTGCTGACAGGGTTTGTGAGCGTGACATTCAGTTCAGCAGTCACTTTTGTAGCTGTAGTCTTCTTATTTTTCGTCACAATCCTACGCAATGTTCGTCTGTCTCGATCACTCAACACACATTTCCGTCCACGCTGGTGTTTATCGGATGCGGATCTACCAGTCCTCCTGTGTGCGGTCATAATCTTGGATACTGTGTCTCGCGAAACACCAAAAACCTCGGCTACCTTGGTTACGGAAGCACCCACCATATGGGCCCCAACAATTTGCCCGCGTTCGAATTCTGTTAGCTCTGACGTAATACACTAAAAACTGCACAGAACACTGTCTCAACAACAAATGAAGCTTGCAACGTATTGCGGAGGTTGTACAGGTAGTGGTGTTGGGCAGATACGGCAGCGCCACCTACAAACGTCGCTAAAATAAACACTTCAATTCAGGCATACATTTCACGAGGTGTTTCCGTATTTTTGTCCATTCCCTGTATCATGGCTGTTTTCTCAGCCCTTTTCACTTTAGCATACAAAATGTTCTCATTTATTGACCAATAAATAATCTTTGCAATTACAAAATCATTTTTAACCCCGCCAGGATGAACAGTGAATATATGGGTCTATCCAATTTGTCTGCTAAGCCAATCCCAAATATAGTACATTCATTTCCATTTTCTTCACACCAACATTGAATATGTTCATGTAACCTTATAAGATAAAACCACACAGATTCATAAGCTGAAAGATCACAATTTTCACAATCATTGCAATGAAAACTTCAAAAGTTACAATAATTGTTACTTACGAAAGTTGTACTGCTTTAGATCAGCTCTAAAAGTAAGGTTAGAGCTTGTAACACGTGTCTCACTATCTGTCCTGCATATGCAATCTGAGATACTGAATACTTACTCCATAACCGACTCCATGAGTTGTATCTTCTTTGGGATATTCAAATTTGCTGACTCTTGATGACCCAGCTCTGCTGTCCAATTCAGAGCTCTTTAATATGCCATTAAATTTGTTAGCAGAGTATGAACTTGTGCCCTGACTTCTGGTGCTAAATAACTGGAATAATATTCCGGTTATAACCTGAAATATAAAAAGTGGATGAAAGTTAATATATTTTATACGAAATTGCCTCACTTGCCAAATCAGACTTCAAGTTTCTGTGACACTTTAACTGCTATCAGGAAATATATGGTTGTGCAAATCAGAAGTGATGTGAATTCAGTTAAGACTGCAAGGTCCATGAAAATACAGTCTGCACACAAAGACTTCTGGCAAGGAAACACTTATTTGCACTGCCACTAGAATCTCCTCATAACGAGATTATGCTGATTTCTCTGGTTTGAGTCCCAACGGCAGTGTGCTTGTCAGTTATGTGCGATAAACACTGCTGTGTCATGCAACTTCCCTGCGTTCAGTGATGGTCACGCTCTGCATTCAGTCCTACTGATACAAGCAATATTATGGCAAGACCAATGTGACAACTGCGTTCTTCGGGTTTCCCTCTTAATCATATCACCGCACCCTGAGGTGTTCAGTAACCCACACCAGGAAGCACATTATCACATTCTCTGTCTTTAAGCTGGGAGGTTCATCTCTGACCCGGTACATGGCTGGTCACAGAGTACACAAATTTCTTTTAGGAAAGATTTCAGTGCTAATATGCACGTATATAAATTTCCTACATAGAATATATGGTGAATATTTGCCCCGTGCTTACTTAAGCACCACACCATGAAGAGATATGCATAGTGGTGTTACAGTTTTACGTATTGTCAAATGTTTTAGTGAGTATAGACGGGGTTTGGATTGGTGAATAGATCCATTAACATCTTGTACAATCAACTCGTACTCACAAGCAATACAGCGCTATCGCCGGTTTACACAATTTACGTCTCACCGCTACACAGGCACTAGGATTCTCAGTCTTCACTAGTCGTACCCTGGCAACGGAATTAAAACAGTCTCACTGATACTAAGTCTCTAATCCAATTATAAGCTACAGACTCGTTATATAGACTCGACACGGACCACGCAGAAAACATGTTACGTGTCAGACTGAGTGTTCACTGGTCCGTTACCAGCATTGGGCATGACGCTACCACATAGAAAACACATTTTCTGTTCTTTATAAACACTCAGGACGGACCACAACAAAAAACGCAGCCTCTCTACTGTTATGATGTCACCGCGTACGCGAGAATGTGTTTAGCGGACCACAGAAAAAACTGCTCCTGTATTGTTGGTCACGTGTCTGTTGCGGGCGTTGTATAGCAGTGGGTCGGGACATCACAGTTTTCTTAACCTCGGCACTGACTGGAGGCGATTGGTCATCTTCACCTTTCGGCCATCTTACCTCAAATGGGACGTAGTCCTCCAGTCTTATGAATATTCAAACACGGGGTTAAAACAAATATTTGGCTGATAATATATTAACTATGTATAAGATGTCAATGTTCATTGAAAAATTTTCAGTATATGAAAAATATGACATAGAAACAGATCTTTGTTTTAGAAAAAAAAAGAATTGGTTTCGAAATAGGTTGGTATAAAAATAAATTAAAATTAAATATAAAGGATGTGTTTAAAATTGTGGCTGTTCCATTAGATAGATATACCAAACTGGTTTGCATGAGTACAAATTTGTTATTATGCTAATACCGGCTGAAAGGGCACTGTTACAGCGCGTGTCTGAGCAATAATCACTAGCTACAATAAATCACATCTTTAATACGTACATTAAGCGCCTATATTCCGTGGCTATGAAACTACAGATTTAATAAACACGTAGAAAGTAAATTTGTACATACACGTGTTGAATTCCCGTCAAAATTTCGGCCTTACTTTTAGTATAAGAAGTGTGTAACATGTTTACACCTCCCTTGAAATTTATTTTCTCAGCTTCTGCAGCAGTAAAAATGTACACAGATATTACGTACATATTGAAGCGAGTCTCACGGAATTCGCACATGACAAGACGCTTACCCATTGAGCCATTCTTCTTTGCGTGTTTATCAAATCACTACTGAAGAACACCAGTGACAAGGCAGGAACAATTTTTCTGTAACTTACGTGCTGCAGCTGTGTTCCATTTAAGAATGAAATTATTCCATCTCCCCACCGCTCGCTTCAAACTTTATTCTCATTCGCAACGAAACGTATCTCCTCATGAGAAGCCACTGGCATTGTTTAGATCAGGGTTACCAAAAACGTCTGCAGCCACTGCAAAACTAAAGAAGACGAAGTAGGCCTACATAAAATTACGTATTTCTTTCTAATATGTATATTTGATAAGTCCTAACTTCAGGGTCTAGTGGTTAGATTTCTTGTTCAGAATTACGAAAATCATGAATTTGATTTCCGTCCCGAAACCGGCTATAATGACAGCTTCTCTTATTTTGCTTAGTCCCTTTAGGCAAGCTCCGTGTTAGTACCTTGAATAGGCCAGGTCGTTTCCTTTCATATCCTTTCCAATTCATCATCCATAACCTCCCTCCAGCCTGATACTATGTAATCTGCGCACTTAGTTAATTTCTTGGGGCGGTCGGCCACTTCTGGCCTACTGTACCAGCCCCGGATGATAGATGACGATGAACGTGGAGCAGTCGGTGAAATGAGAATTGGCAGGGGGAACCGAGGTACTCGGAGAAAACCTGGCTTATACCACTTTGTCCACTAGAAATCCCATCTGACCTGAGCTCGAAGCCGGGCCTCTGCGGTGAGAAGCCCAGCGACTAACCGCCTGAGCTAGGGCACGGCCTATCTGCGCATTTGAGAAGGATTCTTTGAATAAAGTGTGATGAAAAGAGTCAGTGAATTTTGAACCATTTTTCTTTTTTGCAGTATAATTATGATGAAATATCCGTGGTCGAAGCCGTCAGAAGCTGAGAGCCGTGAAATACGTATGTAACAGATCATTGATAGATGTGAAACGGTCGCAGGAAATCAACATCAACTTTGCGTTTTACAGCAATAAATGAATCATTGCCGCTAGAGGTGTGAAACTGTGTATGGGAATATAGCGTGAAGTGCTAAACGCAGCATTTTTTTCTGATAATAATTACAAATATGGCGGCAGAGTGAAACTTCGAGGATGTGTCAGACATCTTTCATCAATTTGGGTCTACATTAATAAATTTATGACAGTACCTAGCAGATAAAACAATCTTATAAATACTAATTTACGATAAGAGTTTGTGACGATGGTACATTAGTACAAATATTATGTTTTGAACATTATGCATCATGTTCTCTTTGTCTGGAAAACTTCCTGCTTATTTTTCAAAACAACGTTTCGGAGACTGGATTCTGTCTCCGTGTTCAGGAGATAGGGACTAGCTAATCGATTGGGTCCAACTGAATAGGTTTTGCTTAAAGACGGAGACAGAATCCATCTCCGAAACGCTGTGTTTTGACAAATAAACAGGACGGATTTTAGATAAACACAAGACGATGGATAGTGTCCGAAAACAATATCTGTACAAATTTACAGATCTTGTTGGATGCGACAGAAGACAGCATTTTATGGAGTTCAGGTTCTTCCTAGC
Source organism: Cryptotermes secundus (assembly GCF_002891405.2). Taxonomy (NCBI): domain Eukaryota; kingdom Metazoa; phylum Arthropoda; class Insecta; order Blattodea; family Kalotermitidae; genus Cryptotermes; species Cryptotermes secundus. Next base: position 311,194 of record NW_019725003.1, on the reverse strand, counting down.
ACTTCCCTTGTCTCTGTGTGTCTACGAGTCAATAGAGTCAGCTGTGTTCATTCTCCCATGTTGGAACATTTTGGTTTACATCTGCATTGTAAGTGTGGCCCGAGGGTCATGCTTTTCGCAGCCCTGTTCTGGCTTTGACCCAGTTCACACGACTCGCACTTTTATGCCGACCCATGTCACTAATGGCACTGCAGGAAGTGGGTCACGGCGTGTCAGGAGGTCGTCGTTCTCTCTTCCACTCTAAAGCACCATCTTGTCTTTGGATCACCCAATCTGCCAACGTTTTTAAATTTATTTTTTAACATAATTTCCTGATTAAAAAAAAAATAGGCTCCTGAAATCACCTTCCTGATTATGTCTGTCTGCGTGTCTATATGTGTTCCCCCTATTAACCTTTTAATGCCCCAACCAATCTTTATGAAAGATGATATACGAGTATGTATATCATTGCACGTAACCCCATCTTAACCGTCTAACTCCTAAATCCCACCCATCAGTAATTGTACAAACAGCGCAGCCTCTCAAATTCCTGAGGCTAAACTTCCCTGAACACCTGTATAAATTTTCATGAAAATTGTATATATCATGCGATCTGAACCTATCTCAATGGTGCACATCATAATTCCTTTCCTTCAGTAATACCAACATTACAATCATTCAAATTGCCGAGGCCCAACCTTAATATTGCTTGAACGCATAAACTAATCTTCATGAAAGAACAGTATATCATACCACATGAAGCTATCTCAACATCGTACATAATAAATCCCACCCATCAGTAATACCAACATTACAGCCATTCAATTTACTGAGGCAAATTGCTTCAACGCCTGTACCAAACTCCATGACATCTGGTTTGAATATCATGCCACCAGAACTGGTCTAAGCAGTGCACTTCATAAATTCGTTCCATCAGTAATACCAATATTACGGTCTCTCAGATTTCTAAGGCACAACCTTGATATTGCTTGAACATCTATACCAATATTCATGAGACTTGGTAAGAATAACNTGATCACACTGCTGTGGAGTCCGCTTATATAGCCTTGCGCTGTTGCTAGTGTGACGTGGCGTATAGCATAGGACGCTGTTGCTAGCGTGACGTCACCGCTGTTGATTAGCATTGCGTAGTTGCCAGGTTACGGGGCTCGGCTATCTTCGGCTCCGCTCGGCTCTCTTCGGCTCCGCTCGTGACGTCACCGCGCGTTGCGCATTGCGGGGTGGGAGGGGAGCGCTGACTCACCCGCCGCGTCACTGCTGGTGTGGGGGGGCTCGGATTTCGCAACATGTCACAATATCATATGAAGGCATCTCTTGGGTGTACGTCATAAATCCAGTTCATCAGTAACACCAACATTGCATCCTTTCACATTTCTGAGATATAATTTTGAGATCGCTTGAAGGCCTATACTAGCCTTCATGAAACTTGATATGTGTGTATCATGCCACATGAGGCCATATGAATGACGTATTTAAGAAAACCCTGTCAGTACTAGTACCAGTACTAGTGTCAACGGCGTGCCTCATAAATCATTCCAATCAGTAATACCAACACTGCCGTCTCCAAAATTATATTGTTTTATTGACTTCATTAAACATACATACTAAAGTTTTGTTCCTGCTTGCCGTATTAGGGACTAAAATTACACTGAAATGAATGTAGGCGAGTGGCTCTTCCCAGAACTTCTTGTTTAGTTATGGTTTATTTGCTGACTCTTGTCATTATCTTGCATTATACAGCGTCGAATTGCAGGGCGACAGTGAATACTGAATTGGGAACGCTGTGGCAGGAAATAATTGGGGTCTGTTTTGAGGTAGCCTCCCGTCATTTTCCTGGAGGCACTGAGGATGATCACTAAAGATGCGCAGTGAGGACACTCGATATCCCGGCCAAGATACAAGATACAAGTACAAACTTGGCACTTCGTCGCTGGGTTGATTTCATAAGTTTGTGAGAGTTGCCATTGTGATATTGCATCAACTGCACACCCCGTCTCTTCGCCTCTTGTTCAGAATGTGGATCTATACATCCACTCCCCCATACGTCTTCATGGAGAAGTGCTTAATTAGTTAAGCACAGGGACAATTTTACCTTACCAAAGAAAGCGTTGGAAGCCTGAGAATAGAGAAAGTTACACAAGAAGGAACTTCAACCAAGCATTGTAAGGGTGATCAATTCGAAGATGACACGGACGGACGTCTGAGATACGTGGCGGAGATTATAAATGCATAAGACTATTTTTTTTTTCATGAAACCTGGAAGGAAGAGAATTTTGGAGACAAAAGCATACGTGAGAGGATAATATGGAACATTTTAAATAAATAGAGTGATATATAAGGTTAGAGTTAGCATGGTTTGTGCAGTCGATATAGCAACTGGCTACGGGCTGGACAACCAAGAGGTCGGAGTTCAAGTCTCGGTAGGTTCAAGAATTTTCACGTCTCCATGTCATCCAGACCGGCTGTGGAGTCCACCCAACCTCTTATACAATGGGTAAGAGGGGCATTTTCCCGGGAGTAAAGCGGTCGGGGCGTGAAGCTGACCACTCACCTCCAACTAGTACCGAGCTCAAGAAAATGTGGATCTATACATCCACTTCCCCATACGTCTTCATGATGTAGTCCTTAATTCGTTAAGCACACGTACAATTTAACTTTACCTTTTACCTTTTGTATATAAGGTTATGGGCTGGATTCAACTTGCATAGGACGGTATTCTGAGTCGGTCTCTTGTGAATACGGCAATGAACCTTTGAGTTCCATAGACGATGGGATATTTCATAGTCAGCTGAAGGGCTACCAGCTTCTCAAGAAGGACTCTACATATTAATTACGTTTTTACTTAACACTTAATGTGTCATGAAGAAGAAACACGTCACTTGCAAACAGGTCTTTATTTCCTGCTATTCCTTTAACCTGAATCATTATTCACATAATGACACTCTTCCTCATGTTTCTTGCAGCGTCTGTTTGTAATAATTTACCATGAAGATACAAAAAAAGAACTTGTGACCTTAAGAATTACGTTGAGAGAAGTTTAGATGTAGGAGCTTCGTAACGAGTCTTTTCAGTTGTCTACCGTCCACAGTGCAACAATATGAAGATTTACGTAGTAAAATCCATCATTTTTAGAATTAATCACTGCATTACATGATTCGGCCTACTGGGCCATCATTAGTTGCGTTGAAATTCGTGGGACCTTCTGTGCCTTCTACGCTACTACCATCAGTGTATTCATATTTAAAATGTTTTTAAATAAAGTCAGTGCAGTTCCTCTTTCTAAGGCACATGTAGTGATATGCCTATTGCCTACCAAGCGTGAAGTGTGATGTTAATGGACTGAGCTTCAAATCTTGTTATTGTTGCATAGTTGACGATAAACAATTGAAAATAAATTGTAATATGAACTGCAACAAGATGCTAAGATACATTTCTTAATATGTGTATATGTGAATATTATTTTGGCCACCAAATTGAGGTAGATTAACGCGAAACACTGCAACTCGGACATGAGGTTTTCAAGCCGGATAAACTCTGTTATAGCCCTTGAGTAAAAGTACACACAGAAATATCTGTAACAACTGAAAACAAATCGCGAGGTAACGTCGTTCCTTGTTTTCAGTTCTAGTACCGCTGTGCGACTACATCGAAGAAACTAATAATCTTAATGAAACTGTTTAATTCCTCATGCATGAATATACATCTCAACTTTACACACACACACACACACACACACATCTACATGACAATTAGTGTTACTTAGTAATTTAAATTATTTTTATCAAAATGCGGCACTTCATTAAAATATTTGGTAATTTCTCGTCACGATAATGTCTGCCCTTGCAAAATTCAAATAAAATATTAAGGTAAAGCTATCCCTGTAACAGGCCATGGAGCCCCATAGGATTCTGAGACATCGAGGCTCCCACATTGACTCACAGATGGTGGTGAGTTTGTCAGCCTTACGCGCCGGCCTCCCTTTACCCTCTTGGAAGATTCCTGGTACTCATTTGTGTTAGAGGCTGAGTCAATCCCAGGGCCATAATGCGGCTGGAAGGATTAGGTCAGTTGAAAAATCAAATTACCTCATCGGGAATCGAAAACTCGACTTTCCGGATTGTAGCATAGCGCCTCAAACAACTATGGTACCGCGTGACCCAAGTAACAATATGTGATATTTATAAATCACTCGTATAGCAGTTTTCTTGAAAATGATAAGGGTCTTATTTTTATCGCCAGACAGCCTGCCTGTATTGCGTCAGAGGAAACTCCCCACGTTGCGACAGGCTGGCTGTCTGGCTGGCATCTGATTGCGTTCACCCCAAAGTAACCACGCCGCATGGCCGCGCCATAGCTCAAGCGGTTAGCCGCTGGCTTCCCACCGCAGCGGCCTGGGTTCGGTCTGGTCAAGTGGGATTTGTGGTGGACAAAGTGGCGCTGGGGCAGGTTTTCTCCGAGTACTTCGGTTTCCCCTGCCAATCTTCATTCCACCAATTGCTCCACAATCACCCTCACCTAACATCTGGGGCTGGTACCATAGGCCTGAAGTGGCTGCAGTGCAAGGGACTTAGTTCCACCCCACTAGCAATAAAAAAAAACCACGCCGCATAAAGCGGTGCATTTTTACTTCACTCAAACACGTTTGTTGTTCTTGTGAGTTACAGAACGCCGCTTCGTAACGGTTATCACTGTTGCCTTATATTAATTTTGTCCTTGCTTCGAATCTTGATAAGCAGACTTGTTATCTTGACTAATATTTTTGAGCAGTTTTCTTAGTTTTGCAGAGTTTACAATACTCGTATTAGTTCTTCTAGAATAGGCCACGACTGCTTGCTATCTGAATTCCTTCACAATTAACAAATATCCTGTTATTTCTTATTGAACACAATAAACGTTATTCCGTAGAATTAACTGACATGAAGTGAACTCAGAGATAAATAATATGCACGTAATATGTAATTAGGAATGATTTCATGTCGTAATTAAATAACAAGTATTGCACTTGTTTTACATTTGAATGCTGAGAACACAGTTCCGTCCATGGCCTCTATTGGTTCGGCTCTGCCACTCCGCGCGCCGTGTACTGCCGGCCGGTGGACCTCCTGGCGGCGCGGGCCGGCGGCAGATAGCCTCCTGAAGGCTGCTGAGGTGAAGCTGAATAAGAGTTGGGAGGAGGACGAGGTGGTGGGGGCTGATAACGAGGAGGAGGTAGGTAAGAATTAGGTGGACTTTGAGGAGGTGGTGGCGGTGGCGGTGGAGGATAACCAGAAGAAGGAAGTGGAGGCGAGGGTAATGGAGGAGACGGTGGAGGCGGTGGTGGCGGGGGCTGTGAGGGAGACAAATAAGAATTTTGTGGACTTTCAGGGGGCGGTGGTGGTGGAGGAGGAGGAGGCGGCGGTGGAGGATAGCCAGAAGCAGGAGGTGGTGGTGGTGGCGGAGGATAGCCAGAAGCAGGAGGTGGTGGTGGTGGCGGGAGTGCGGGTGATGAA
>NW_019725003.1:298788-304696 GCF_002891405.2 Cryptotermes secundus | reverse complement strand
ATTATTATTATTATTATTATTATTATTATTATCATTATTATTATTATTATTATCGTTATCATTATTCACCAATACGTGACAATTTGGTGGCAGACATGGGAAATATTGACTAATTGGTGTTTAACCAATAATCCACGAATTGTTCCATTTGCTACACATAAAATATAGAAAATATATTGCGCTTACAAAAAGACTGCCGAATATTACATCATACAGAAAAGAAAGTTTAAATGAAGGTTTCACAGCTTACGAGTAATAAAAATGCCGTTTTACTGCAGGTAGGCCTAATCGCTGTCAACATTCTGAGAGACTTACTGTGGTATCCATGTCAGTCTGTTTTGCGTATATTGCATAGTATAGCTTTTAGATTTAGATGGTGATAATGTACAGTCGACAAGATTACAACTTTTGCCAACCAGCAGAATAATATCTTCCCTCATCTGCTGTGGAAATTATTAATTCTCTTAATCAGAGGATAGTCTGTGGGTCTCCCTAAACAGAGATCTTCCTGGTTCAATTCTGCTGGACTTACAGCAGTTTTAAAGCCAAACAAGAACTCAGATTTGTGTAGAGCCTATTTTAATTTGCTAATTAATTAACTCATAGTGTATTTAATTACTTTACAATGTGGTTTTTCAATTTTCAGAAAGTAGCGTGGAAAGATCTCGATAAGGAAACATTAAGAATTTTGACCTAGTAACGTTATAGAGCAATAGTTTTTAAATTCATTTATGCTTCTGTAAGTACGCTGAAGTGCCAGAAGTCATGGGATGGGTACCTAATATCGTGTAGGACCCCCCTCTAGCCCGGCGAAGTGCAGCAACTCGACGTGGCATCGATTCCACAAGTGGACGGAAGATCTCTGAAGAGATGTTGAGCCCTGCCGTCTGGATAGCCGCCCACAGCTCCCTGGTATTTGTAGATGTAGGATTTTGGGTGCGAATGGACCTCTCCACCACGTCCCATAAATGCTCTATTGGGTTCATGTCAGGCGAACGTGGTGGCCACACCATTCGTCGGAACTCTCCAGAATGCTCCTCGAACCAATTCTGGACAACTCCGGCCCGATTACACAGTGCATTGTCCTGCTGGAATATCCCATCGTTGTGGGGGTACACGAAGTCCATGAAGGGCTGCAAATGGTCACCAAGCAGTGTAACGTAGCGGTCACCGGTCAATGACGTGTTTAGGTGACGAGCGGACCCAACTCATGCCACGTGAACACACCCCACACCAGTACGGAACCACCACCTGCCTGCACGGTGCCTTGTTGACAACTGGGGTCCATGGCCTCATGGGGTCTGCGCCACACCCGAACCCTACCATCCGCCCGAAACTGGTACCGTGACCCATCGGACCACGCCACATGTTGCCAATCCTCCAGGGTCCAATTAGAGACGTCACAAGCCCAGGTGAGTTGCTGTGTCCGGTGTTGTGGTGTTAACAGAGGCACTCTGGCCGGTCTTCTGCTCCCATATCCCATGGAAGCTAAAGAACGCTGCACTGACCTGCTGGATATGCGCCTGGTACCTCCTGCATTGAATGTGGATGTGATTTCAGCCAGCGTCGCTTGTCTGTCACCACGGACAATTCTAGCTAGACGCCGATGGTCACGATCATTAAGCACCCGTGGTCGGCCACTGCGCTGTCCACGGTGGGTGGAAATGCCTTCCACAAGGTATTCCCGGTACACACGTGACACCGTGGATCGAGGAATATTGAATGACAGCACAACTTCGGAAATGGAATGTCCCATCCGCCTGGCACCCACTATCATGCCCCGTTCAAACTCCGATAATTCACGTCGGCTTGCCATGAGCAGACTGGCCGGTGTTCAACCTGACTCACGAGAGAACACCTCACAACTGATACTGCTCTGGGCATTCCCAAGCCGTCAAGGGACGGTGGCGCCACTTAAAAATAAATTTACATACTGCTATCCCATGACTTTTGGCACTTGAATGTAATTTGTGATGGTTATTTTGTCCTTAAAAGTTTGTATTTTTAAACGTATAAACTTACTTCTCAAATACACATTTCTTTCACTTTTATTTGGTCGGATTCTGAAACTATTGCAATTTAGCCATCTTTGTTTGGGTTAATAGAACTGAACATTCTTCTTGAAGCCATTCTTAGTTACACTTAATTCGCTTAGTGAGGAGTGGAGTCCAACTGGGTCCTCTCGGCACGGCGGCCACTGACTGGCCTATTGTAGCCTGCCCCGGGTGATTATGATGTAGGAGAATTTGGTGGACTGTAGATTGGCAGAGGAAACCGAAGTACTCGGTGAAAACCCGCCCCAGCGCCACTTTGTCCGCCACAAATCCCACTTGACCACACCCGGGATCGAACCCGGGCCGCCGCGGTGGCAAGCCAGCGGCTAACCGCTTGAGCTATGGCGCCGCCTTTTAATTACACTTTAAGTAATAGTAACTGAAAATCTATTTGGCTGACATTTTGATATTCTTTCGTAATAATTTTCCAATCTACCTTAAGTATATATTTTCATTTAAGTTTTCCAGAGCAGAGGAATCACCAAATACGTATATGAAATTTTACTCTGATAATTTAGGTATAGTTGTTTAACGTTTGTTTCAGAACGAAATGTTACATTTACATAAAAATAAAATTAAATATAAATAATATTTTCTCGAAAGAAAATGTATATTTTATTGCGCTAATACATTGATGTAACGTTAAATATCTTTATGCAAGACATAGAAAGATAATTATTGCTGCGAATAGATGCCTCGTAAATGTTGGGAGATATGTTTATGGTGAGTTGATTGTGGCATATAACGCTGAAATGGGATGTTCACACGCAACCAACAGCACTGGCTGGAGGGGAACAAAAGAGAACTGCCCTCACCCTACAGTTTAGAAGAAATAAAAATTGAAAGGAATTAAGTATATCAGATATTAACAATAAAATTAAAATGCTTTAAAAATAACTCTCTTTTCGTCAATACCCTAGGACGAGCTGCAGAAAAATTCTTAAAGAGATTTGAACGTAAGTCTGTACCTCGAATACAATTCTGGCGGAAGCCATGCTGTCAGCTTGAGGAACTGAAGGATCTGTACTCCAAGGTGTAGGATATACTCCAAGTTACGATCTGATTTTTTAAAGTACCGTAGCTGCTATTTAGTAAAACAATATTTTGAATTTGGCAGCTGAGAAGTAATTATTGTTGATGAAGTTTTTACATAGCTGTGCACTTTTAGTCGTGTTTCACTATTTGAGAGAAGCAATATGATTGTTTGTAAAATATTTCCAGTTACCACATAGATTGTTACTATATCGCTTTGAAAGCTGATATTCTGCACTGTGACTGTTCGTTGGTTGGCTTCATCAGGGAAAATTAATATTTCCGTCTCTTTACCATTCAAGGAAATCTTTTGAAACGAAACACTTGATTTCGAATTTACAAAACGAAACTATTTTAATTTCGAAAAAGTAAAAAGAATAAATTATCTCTGCTGAGAGCCGGAACAGAGAAGCGATGGCAAAGCAACGGAAGAAGAGCTGCTCTGTATCTTGGTTACCAAGCAGGGAAGTGCTTACCCATTTCTGTGGCGTCATGTCTCTTGAGCGTGTTCTAGCTGTTGCTCAGTTCCACCGACATTACCCAGAAGAGTCGAGTGCAGCGCGAGGTCCTGTCCTCCTGCTCTCAGCTTCTCTTTATATACCGCTATTCTGTGGTGATCCAAGAGGAGTTAATTTGACGATGTCACCATTGCCCGGTTTCTTTAAGGTATTGCAGCAACCACGGGTTACTACAATTTGACTTGCAACGAAAGCGACGAATGTTGACTTGTATTGCCACATCAACGTAATGAAGTTTTAAACAACCGAGCACGCAACTGCGCTGCTGAGAAGATGCACATACTGTATCACAAGTCTGTATAAAGCCTTTTTCGGCACTGAACACGCTGACCGTACTCAATTTGGTTATCATTCCTGAAATGTTTGACCCTTCTCCTAGTCCATGAACCAGTAGCTAAGACTATGGCTGAATAGGGGCTCAACGAAGGGGTTCGATTCCCAATATGGGAGAAAAGTTTTTCTTCACCGTATTGTGACTGGATCTAAAGCATGTCTAACTGTCCCCTTTTGTTCAGGTTAGAGTTCTAGGTACGACTGTACGCGCTTCTTTTGCGTGTACATTTTGAAAGGGAAAGACAATTTCCAGATAACTTTATAAGCTAAATCACATTCCATGGTAAATATTAACAACTGTTCACATGTCTACACAAAAATGTTATTAATACTCAAAGAATAGGCAAGGTACACGAATACAGAAGATTTCCCTCTCTCGTTCATGACTTACTGCCTAATTTAAGTTCAGGCAACTTGTTTATTCTCGACACGTGGTCGCTATGGTAACAGGAAATTGCCTAATTTTACAGTTTTCATCCATCGCTAATAGTGAAGTGATTATACGTATTATAACTTACATGTATCTATTTACTACAGATCCTATATGGAGAAAGAAACCACCCCCAAATTACAGAGGTTTATACTTCTGAGGAAGTACACTGCTGTTGGCAAGTCTACACTTGGCAATCTAAAGCCTTATAGGAACTTTTACACACAATAATACAGTTCTATCAACAATGCAACTATTTTTATTCTTTTACTTTCACTTTCCATTTTACAACATGTTTCGACCCCAACCGGCCATAATGAGGTATCTTAATTTGCCAAAACTGTTATACTGTATTGAATGTTACTTGAAAGGGAAGAATGAAAATAGTTGCTTTGTTGACGGAGCTGTATTGTTGGGCGTGAACGTTACAGTAATGCAACGGGGTGCTTAAACACAATATTGCTTTAGAGGAAACTGCAGGTTAGTGAACCGCGGTCAGTGGTCACACTCATTCAGCTCAAAGCTGGAAAAGTTGAAGGGAAGGGACTATTTGGGAAACTAGGCGTGGGTGGGATAGAAATATTCTTACTAAACTAATTGAATAGGATAGAGGAAAGTGGACATTTTTCAAGTGCCTATTAGAGCCCCGCCCGCAGTACTTATGAGTATTTTGATGCCGAAGTCACTGATTGTTCCTCGATTATTCTTACTCCTAAAATACATCACGACAGAAAGATTTGGGAGTTTTAGTTAAAGAACGTGACAGCTCGGCCAGAAAAGCGACGGCGGGATTGTAGTCCTACCGAGAGTGGGGGGAATCCCATTGCTCTGGGGTGCGTCCAGTGGGCTTCTAGCACACAATCATTCCGGGGTCAGGCCGCTTGTTTTGTGTGAGCGTATCCAAAAATCAGTAGTTCGCACGGACTTCGCGCTAATTTGACCCATCTCATATTTATTTACAGAGAGAATAACATGACCGAAAATTCATTAATATATGTCGGGCATATATATTTCCTTGAAACCCAGCCACTTTTTTAACATTAATATAATGTACTCATAAGTTAATTAATTTAATCGGAGACTCGATAGATTTATTTCTAAATGACAGCAGCCGGAAAATAAATCTGATGTTGAAATTATTAGTTAAATAACAGATTGCCTAATTTATCAACTAACAAGCTTCATGACTTAGGGCATTTTTTTAAAAGTTCCACGAGAAAATCTCTCTTTTCTTGGAACCCGACCTTTCATTACCATGTTCCCGGAGTCCTATCCTTGAGCTATACCCTATGTCAGGTGAATCCAGCCTCTAGCGTCACATAAGCCAACTATTCCCTGAAATCAATTTATAGTATTTCAGTGGAAGTGGAACCCGAAGAAGAAGTAGATACAGACGAGAAAGGACCATATATTTTACAAAGGGAGGTGGAAAAAGCTATCAAGGACATGAGGAATGGAAAGGCTACAGGAGATGATGATGTACCTGGAGATGTGCTCAAGTTACTGGGAGAAGGTGGTTTGAAAACACTGACAAAACTAAT